>NC_143014.1:142684553-142964553 GCF_055824585.1 Amblyomma mixtum | reverse complement strand
AATAAAGTACTGTACTCAGCAACTTTATGCTTGCGGTTTTACGAGCAGAACAACTTCTCACAAAATTGGTAGCGAAAAACGTCGACAGGTTTTCGTTACAAAAATATGTGGCAGACTTAAAGTACATGTCGTTTTCTCTTCTAGGTAAGAAACAAAAAAAAACGCGCGGGGGGGGGGGGGGGGGGGGTATTGCTATCAATAGGAAAGAGAACCCAGCTAGCGTGGTGAAGAGACGAGCGGTCTTGCGTTAATACGTGCTTCCGTTCGCGCTTCCGTATACGAGGAAAACACCTTGTTCATCCCTAAATTTCAGTATTAGCCGTTTCGTGTGTCTCATCGCCTCACACGTCAAAGAATAACAAAACAAATATGCACTGGTCTTTTTCGGGGGTTGAGGCGCATAGGCCGTCAGAGGTCCTGCTTCACAGAAGGCAGAGAGAAACATGACTTCTCTTTTCCAAGTTCTCTAGACTATAGGCTGTGTGGGTGTGCACTGCAAAGATACGACGTACTCCTCGTTGACAAAGAGCGCATTGTGCGCGCGGGCAGTTTTTTTTACTTTATTTCCATCCATTTTTCGTCCACGCAAAAACAAGGAACGGCTTAGTGTCCACGCACATCCTTTTGTGCACGGCGAACAACATCGCCAACGAGCTCCGGGCCACGCGTGCAGAGAGGGCGCCTTGGCGACGCCGCTCTTGCTCAGCGAGAACATTGTGGGGTCGGCTTGTTGCGCTCACAGCGTTTCTTGGTTAGACACTACGGACGTGCGTGCGTTTTTTCGAGTTAACAAATTACTTTCGGGTGTCGCAATGCGTCTTCGGGGCTTCTTTTTTATTATTATGTTCGGAAACAGTCAAACTAAAGCGTGACAACGCGTCAGCGCTTTCTCTCGTTTGAGGCAATTAGCGAACGCGACGGGTGCACTCAGCCGTAGTTGGGGAGAAAAACCTGAGCCTGCAGGGGAGCGCCTCTCATATAGCGCTTGCACAAGTGAAGTGCCGCTTATCGTGTATACCTCTAGATGGCTGAGAACGTTCAGGACGACTCCAGGAGGCCTGGAGTTATGCTGTATACTCTCGAGTCTTCTTTGGGCCTTAATTCCCTATAAAATATTAGATCACTTGGAATTCGGAGGCCAATAAAAATCTTCACAATAATATGCGAAGTACCATTCGTATATTCGTCTTGGTGACTTCGACTGCGATAATATAACGCTGAATAGAGGTGCCGCTTGACCGTTGGAAACAGAGATCCTGGTCCATAGGTGCCAGGGCAGTGCCATTCTTTAGATTTTGGCCAACACTCTAAGGCAAGCAAACAAAGAGATGCGCTCAGGTAAGCTCGGAAAGGTGACTTCCTGGATGTCACCAGCGCCCCTGGCGAATAGACATAGTCGTCATGCGCTCGGTACGGAGCGAACTGCGCCCCACGCTGACGGTCGTGGCCGTGCTGCGCTGGTGCCGTCGTCGCAGTGATCGCGGGCTGTCGAAATCTCGCGCGCATTCGACCGGCTCGCGGCAACCTTGCGACGTCGCCGAGTGATTGCCTGTGGCGTCGCCGCATCCTCGCTTTGCGATTGAGCAACAGGCGTCGCTTGAGCAGTCGCGGAGCGGGGCTCCTTTCAGTGCTCTCGGCGGCGCTATGGGCGCTCTGCTGCAGCGTCCATGCGCGGGACTTCCTCTTTCCGTGTGCAGGCAGGCAGGCAGGTCCTGGAGCCATTGCAGGTGTTCTCTAAGCGCCATTTTAGTCGTCTGCTGCTTGGTTGAGCCCACTTTTTGTTGTTGCCGCAACTTTCAGCACGTGTTGGCTTTCCTTTGCTATTTTCCTTGTGTCGCCGGCAAGAGCATCCTTTGTACTAGCAGTTCCTTTTGCCCTGATGTTGTCGGCAAAAAGGACACTGTAGGAACCGCTTGGCATGCCCGGAACAAGACTTCCTTTCCGCTACCGGTAGTTCTTGATTCTCATCTTATGTTTCTTTTTTTCTTTTGCTTTCCTTCAGTAGTTAGCTGTTTACGACAGCTTTTTGTCATGGTCCTGTGCTCGAATCCGGACACAGTGCTGTTGGTAATACGTTCGCTGAGTCGATCACTATGAGTTTCAGATTAACCTCCAAATGTTCAGAAATAAGTTACTGACAAATGTATGCCTGCGTAACATCTTTTGCGATGGTGTTTGTGTGCGACGTATCCCATTCACGTTCCTTTCGTGTGAACCCTTGTTGTCAAAGAGTCTATTCGCAGATGTTCTGAGCGATGAACCCCTTCCTAACACAGAAAGTCACACAAAAGGAAAGAAGAAAATGAACCGGAGAAAGGAAGAAACTAGAAAAAAAAAAGATGTAGATTGACAAATGTGAGTTCTTGTCGATTCTGGCCGTCTCATGGGAATCGCGGAATTCACGGAATCATCTCTTTTGGGAGCAGTGAATAGCCTAGACTTGAAACTGCACGGAACTTGCTAGAGCTCGAGAGAAAAAAGAAGAGCTGTATGGTCTGT
Organism: Amblyomma mixtum; assembly: GCF_055824585.1. NCBI lineage: Eukaryota > Metazoa > Arthropoda > Arachnida > Ixodida > Ixodidae > Amblyomma > Amblyomma mixtum. The sequence goes on along the minus strand of NC_143014.1, from coordinate 142,962,054 downwards.
TTCTTTTACGTTCAACGTGAACCAAACAGCCCGACTTTAGCCCTCTTATTGGATATATTTCAGGAACATCGTACGTTCTGGTCCGGATTGTGTCAGTGAACCTTCTGTTCATCTGTCAAAAAAAGAGCTTGCATATCTGGCACGATAAGCAGATGGCTGCCGTGGGGGTGTGTGTCTTGTTGATGTTATCTTCTTTCCTGTTCTTTGTTGCCATTCTGGACATGTGTATATATGCTCCCGATTTTGCAGTAAACCGTCTGTTGAAAGTTAGCGCTTGTCTGTGTCTCCTCGCTTGTCCCGTCTTCTCGTGTGCGCTATTTTTTCCCTGAAGTATGTCTTACCAACATGGCCAAGCCTCATCTCTTCTGTATTGCATATAATTCTAGCATTAGTCGGTGTTAGCACCTTAAGGAAGATTCAAGTGAACCTCATTTGAACTTTGGAAACAAATTCACATGGGCTGCAAGCGCGGACGAGGGAGCAGTCGGTCGTTGACAGGATGTCGCAAGGCTTTCGCCTGCCCAGAATTTCGTTTTGAATTCGAGCTTCTAGTCCGCTTCGGGCTTCGAATTTCGCTGTAATTCTTCATTGCGCTTCATATCAGACGTTCCTGTGGACTTCACTGTTGCGCCTAACGCTGGTTTTTAGGATTCACAGTCGTCATAACATAAAAATCTCACTGAAAACTGATCTGAAGGGTGCAATGTGCATTTAGTCATTGAGAGAAAGACAGATGTTTATTGCTGGTGATGCATAAATCCTCAATGAGTGGTGCCCTTTTCCAGAGCTCCACGGGAGATTGCCAGCCGCTCTGCTCTGTACGCTAAGCATAGTAACTGAGAATCAAAAAAGCGAAAGACTACGCAGCCGTTAAAACACACAACGGCAAATCGCATGGGAACGTGTTGTTTCTTGCCTTGTGAAATGTCTGCGTTATTTGTTAAGAAGCTGAGGTTCCGCGCACTGGAACGTTTGCGGTGAAAGAACAAACAGTAACCATATTGGAAAGGATTTGCTTCAGTACGTAGAGCTTGGAGAGGACGCATAACCACGCCATAAGGTGCGGCTGCTTAAAGACGCGTAGACCACGTCACTCTCCAATCTAGAGCCTATCCATTTACATCGAATCACCCAGTCAGTTTGGTGTGTACAGACGTTTTTTTTTAGCGATAGTTGTACACAGGCCTTTCGTTGGGGTCGCCTTTCGTGTCGCAGTAGGTAATAACCAAAAGCACCTACGTTCACCTTCCTTCCAGCTAGAATGTCATCGAGATATGCGCTGCGTGGAGAGCGCGCTCCAGAAGGAGCCCTGTGTAATCGCGCTCTTTGCATCCTCATGGTCAAGTGGATTTTGGTATGAGAGCTCTCCTGCGTCAGGGAACGGTATGGATATCACTGCGACTTCTTTTTCCTAGGGAGAAATGCCTCAGAGCCCTTTCGACAAAGTAGTCACGGGCTGCCTTTGCCGCTGAACTCTTGACGCGTACATAAGATCTTAAACTTTTGTGACATGCTTTGCGGTATACCTTCGTCACGGTTGGTGTTCGCCCGGTCTCTTTTTCTCGTGCTAACTGCTGTCCGAGTCGATAACTTCCGAAGATCGATCACTCTCTGTCGTCCACGGCTCGTGGTTAGTGGCTCCACGCCGGTGCATCTCGATTATTGATCCTTGAGCGTCGATGGGCTATTGAGCATCTCCTCTGAAACTGGGGCATCCATGGCGGTTCGCCTATGCCCTCCACCATTGCAGCACCGCGTGTCTACAGTTGAGGCGCAGAGCACCAGCCAAGGCACCCCAAGCTGCCTCGCTGACCAATGCGCGTCCGGTGTCTGGTGCCATACAGCCAGACATCGATCTCATATCGGCTCCAAAAAGATGTCCCGCACTTGTGACGGGCAAATTTCCGGAAGTGTATCATTAGGGGTCCAAACAGAAGTTGAGTGAAAATAGAGGTTCCCAAAATGACCAGTTTCTTTCCCGCTGAGCTCTGTCAACGCGTACAAAGTCGGGAGGTACGGCTCGCTTTCGGTGCCCTGCATGTGCTGCGACTAGCAGTTCGAAGTACTTCTACCTCACCTTAACTACACAGCGGCGCGAATGTTACGATGACCTCTGCTGCGCGCATGAGTGTAGCTTCGCCGTATACTTTCGCGACACGTAGTTAATTACGCTACCTAGGAATCCACAGTTCAGAGTAGGTCGGCAGTATCAGATGGAGATGATTGAAGCCCAAGAGAAGTGGATAAGGCCCGAAGAGATGTAGATATATGTTGTAGAGAAATGTCCGTAACTGCTCGTCTTCTCTTTAGGGAAGCTATATACGACATGAAGCGGCTGAGCCGCTCGTATTGACAACAGGACTGCGCGGAGGCTCGTTCGGGTGGCGGGACCGCGCGTTCACACGTTCGATTGCGCTTGAAGGCTGGTTTATTTACAAAGGTTTGAAGAGGAGTGAAAGCAAACACAAGTAAGGAAAAGGGGAGAAGGAAGCACGGAGCGCGTCCTAATAGAGCGAGGGAGGGAGGGAGGGAGGGAGGGAGGGAGGGAGGGATAGTGGCAAAGAGGACTGTCTACAGTGCAGTGTTGTAGGCGTTACCGAAAAAAAGTAACTAAATACGTTACTCATTACTCGAAAAAAAAAGAACGCGTTACCGCCCTACGTTACCTACAAATAACCGTAACGAGTTACCGTTACCGTTACCGAAATAAAGTATCGCACGTTACTTTGCCGTTACTCCATGGCGATAAATTTTAATCAATGCTTCTTTGCTTTAAGAACTCAAGATAACAATTTTATAAAGCTCATATTTCACATAATTCCAACTTCACAAAAAAAAAAAATTGGAGGCTTATCAAGGTTAAGCCCAGTGGATGCGAAGCATGTCCTTAGCGTTTGGAGGCATCTTGACTGCATACACGCCCGGCGCAAAGACGCTGGCGCGGTTGCGGGCACAGAGATGCGACGGCGGGCGCGCGCCGCCTCATCCGTGGCGTGACGTCACATATCACGTGATGCAGCGATGGTGGCGCCGCCGCCGCGCCGCGCGCGACGGCGCGAACCGAAGCGTGGAGGCCTCCGCCGGGCGACGTCCGACGGCGCGATATGAGGCCCCATCTGCAGCCAGTGTCACGTCATCACGTGACGTCACATCATGTGATCTCACTTCAAGGTCAATGGTGGCCACCGCCGGGAGGCGACCGACGGCGCGATATGAGGCCCCATCTGCAGCCGGTGTGACGTCATGTCACGTGACCTACTTGAAGGTCAATGGTGGCCACCGCCGGGCGTCGCGCGAAGGCCCGAAACCTACGTTAATATGCTTCGCATAAAACATAGCTGAACTCAACAAATTTACAGTAATTCTGGTGTGCTTATGCGTACGAAATTACGCGGAAATTGTGTAGCAATAAAGAAATGCTTAAATGCCATATTCCGGGAAAAATATATTTGCGCACACAAACCATTTTTTTTCACTTGAACCTGCATAATTATCGCAAAAATGCGAATGTTTATGTCAAGGTGTTCTAGGTCAGCCTCGCTCGCTTAGAAGCTCAGTAACCAGAAACGTAGCCGCATTTGCAGATAGAAATGAGCAAAATTTTTTTTGAAAACAATGTTGATAAACAACGACAACTTTATAACAGGTACAACTTGCTGTTGAAGTTAAGCAACAGCTGCATTTTAAAGCTGTCATCGGACAGCTTGCCTCGCTTCTGGGTGGGTTGATTCTTGTTGGTTTGTTCCTTGTTCTGGCCAGGGGAGAAAAGGGGGGGGGGGGTATGACTATGAAGGGAAAAAGTTGGAGCGACAGTGTTGTTGAGCAGAAATTTTTTAGAAAGTTCAGTATGAGGTAGCTCACTACAGCCAGCAAAGGAACAAAGGCCCATTTCCTTCTTTTTCCTCTAGTTCAGTGCTACAGCCGGTTGACTGCAATCCCCTTTTCTGTGCTGTACCATTGGACCCTTTCGACGGCTCTCTTGGGGCCATCTTGAAGTAAACTGGCGACATTCCTGAGTTTACTCAAAAGAGGGAACTGCTTCCAAAAGAATGCGAGAGCGCCGCCTGGGAACGAGACCTTCCGGCTGGAAAACAAGCTTACGGAGAAACTGACTTAGAGATCTCTGCAAATGGTCCATTGGTGGCTCGGCATGTGTTCACTCTTTAGAGAGTTGTGTGTGTGTGTGTGAGTGGTTTGGGGGTGAAGACTAGTGTGTGAATGCGGGTTCACTGTCATCAAGGGCAGGTGTTTTCTGGCATGCATGCGAGCCGCAACAAGCGTCGCCGAGAGCACCTGTAGATTTTTTTATTTGCAACATCATTTTCGGCGCATTTTTTTTTTCTGGAAAAGAGGCGGACGGGGACAATTGAAATAAAAAGTAACTAGTAACGTGTCACCTCACGTTACCAAAAAATGTTAACGTAAGTACGTTACCCGTTACAGTTCCGAAATGGTAACGAGTACGTTACTAAGTTACCGAAAAAAGTAACGCGTTACGGGTAACACCGTTACTTGTAACGCGTTACCGACAACACTGCTACAGTGTTCTAGAAAGAAGACTGCAGTACTGTCTTTGTCTTTGACTTTGGCCCGGCCGGGTGAAAGCCTTGGGCCGGGTAAACACCGGGTGTATTTGCTGCAACAAAATGGCCGTGACTTAATTCACTTGACTTTGCGGCGTCATCACAACTTGCCCACCGGATTGTGAGCAAACTGCCCACCGTAGCAGGTGGCACTTACATTAATGATTGGTCGCTCGGGAAGAGCAACCTGGGTCGCACAAGGCACACCGGTGGCAGCAGCTGCCGTCGCAGGGCAGTGGCGCATCGCTTAATCGCTGTGCCACTGCGCCAGGAGTGGCACGAGGACTCCCATGGATCTGTGAGTAGAGAGTGACCACTTTTGCATATATGAAAGTTAGCCCATTACGCTATCGCGCCACACCCTTAAGGCGGAGCTTAAGTGTCCCCTTCAATTTTTAGCTCCTTACACTTAATAGCTTCCTCGGTAAACCGTGTAGACTTCTAACCTGAGCAAACAACCGTCGGCATGAGTGAAGGAAAAAATGCAGACGTGAGCAACGCTGTGCGGTGGGCTGATGCAAGGATTGAGGAAAGCGAACTGTGGGACGGACGGAGCGCAGGCCGCGTGAGTGATGGGCTGTTCTGGCCTACTTAGGACGCAGCACCTTCATCGCGATTGCACCCACGAAGGATGTATCTAGTGCGGCAAGACCCTGGACGTATTTATATCTCCCCGGCCTCTTTATAAGGCAGCGGCGAAAAAAACGGCAGGGAGAAAAATGACGCTGCGCTCAGCAAGCAGCGCCGAGTACGACCAACGTATAGGGTGGGTGGGAGAGCTCTATTGGCAGCCTCGGTCGGGATCGAGGAGGTGAGGCTCGGCGCCCTCAGACTCATCGCCGCCAGGGCCTGGATACGCTCTCAGGCGATGGGCCGCGGCCCATTGATTAGTTTCCTTGCCCGAGGCATCAGCTTGTACTGCAGGCCACCGGAGCAAGCCTGCGGCTCGGTTGAAGCAGCGTGTCAGTGACCTCAACCGAGCCGTCCGCGGCGTGCGACCCCGCAGGCCTCTAATGCGTCGCCGGCACGGGTCCGCGTGCGTGTCCGTAATATACCTCCCCCCGAGTATGTTGGGTGCAGCGTGGCTGCGTCTGATAAACGAGGGCGCGACAGCTGCGTTCCCGCATGCTTTGTCTTTCCGCTGCAGTGAATAATCTTACGTAATTATGACGTTGCTTTTAGAGCTCGATAGCTCCCCGAGGGACTCTCTTTGGGCCCCATGGCGTCGTCGTCGGTGCAGTATGTCGTGAATGAAAATACCAGGGCTCACATGTGACGCCCACGCAGAGGCGCCTCTTTTACGAGGGACATCCGGACCGAGGAGTGGTTGCCATGGCGCCATGGACGCCAAACAAAATCCAAACAAACAAAATCCCAATGATGGTGAGTTGTGGCGGCGCCTTCTCGCCGCCTGGACGAGTCTGACTAGACCTCCATCTGGAGGGCGTCACGTGACTCCTGAGAGAGAATCTACGTCGTGGAAGCGAAATGCCGATGTGAAGAGTGTGGAGGCATACGGGGTGAAACTGAACTTTTACGATAGACAAAGTCGTCCGTCGCCTTAGACGGTGATTTAGGGCGAGCGTGGAGCGGCGAGTGAGTACTTGGGAACCACGGATAGAGGCAAGGCAAGATATCGGGCGGAACCGCTGTGGAAATTAAACGAATAATTCAGTAAAGGGTATTTTACGGCCGAGCTGCACCTGGGCTATTGAGCTGGCTCTAATCTCGGCTAATTTCAACAACCCCATGTCGAACATTTTTGGACAAAAATTTTAAATGATGAAAATTGTAAGGTACTCTTATGAAAATATTGAAGATAATGGTCCATTCTTCCGATCTGTAGTAAAATCCTTTAAAGTTTTTCCATCGTTCGCATATAGCAGTTAAGACATCCATAGGAAACCAATGGGGAATGCTTTCGACGATCGCAAGAAAGTTAGAAGCAAAAAATACAAGCCTGCCGACGGGAGATCTGCAGATATACTGGTTGTTATAGTGAAATCTTACAATGTATGAAAGAATTGCGTTCATAAACTTTTTCCCGTTCAAAAGTGCTTTTGTCCAGAACTGTTGGGTATGGAAACTTTTAACGCGATAGCTTTAGTAGCCCGTGTCGCAGAAAAGCCGGCGTCGTCGTGGGCCACCCAGGTCACGTGACCTTGTGACGTCATCACAAGCTGCTCACCGGAGAGTGAGCAAACTGCCCACCGTGGAAGGTGGCAGTTAAATTAGTGATAGGTCACGAGAGGTTGCTCGGGAAGAGCAACCATGGTGGCACCACCCTCACCGGAGGCAGCACCTGCCATCGCAGGGCAGGGGCGCATCGCTTAACAACTCTACCACTGCGCCAGGAACGGTATGAGAATTTCCAGGGACCTATGAGTGCAAAGCAGAGAACGACCAATTCCGCACATATGGGTATTAACCCATTAAAGCTGTCGCGTGGTACTTTTAAGGCGGAGCTTAATATCCCCTCCAATTTTTGATGTGCGGTAAGTATTTCGCCTTCATCTAAACTCGGCCACCACGGCCGAAAATCGAGTCGTTGAACCAATACGCTGCAGCAGAACGCCGGAAGCGCTTAGCCACCGCAGAGAGCTTGTTGGAAACGCCGCGATGTGTGCCGCAGAATGTTGGGAAGGCAACGTTATAATCGCAGGCTGGACCTAGTTTCACAAAATAATTTCGGAAACTGCTCGTTCCATACTATTCATCATTTCTCTTACGTCATTTACTCGGGCCGTGTCACCAGCATTATCGTCAGCGTTGGCTGCAAGCGGATCTCCCTCTCTCTTACACGTAACACGTGAGTGGCACTGGTTTCCCATGGGATTGGTCGATGGGGTCGATGCATTCTCGAAACCTTAACAAAGACCCGGGGGTAAAGCTAAGTGCTTCTGAAACGGCCATTCGGTGGATATATTGTAATAGCGTGCCATCGTCCCACATCGGTGCGGCATTGTTTCCTAACCGTTGTCTGTAATAGCTCAACCCGCCAGCTCCCTCTTCGTCCATCCAAGCTCATATATCTTCTTCACGGTTGCCCCGTTCGCGATAGCATTCCAGGTTGGTTCGAGCAGGTCCAGCCTGCATGCTTCCACGGGGACTGCGCCGAAAAGAATTGCCCCAATTCCTTGCGAAACATTTTTGCATCCTAGCTTACAGCGCGAAAGCGCGTTTCCAATTTCCCCATAGGGATAGAACCGTGGTTACGGTAAGTGTTCTTAGGCCGGATCAGTAAAGCTTTTGGCGAAACTGGAAGACAGATGTTATTCTCGCTTGCTTGCGCTGCATGCGCAGTCGGTGAGGTCCCACATCGCGTTCCTGGAATGGAGATATAGAGGTAAAAAAAACTACAAAAAAACAAGAGCTTGTCTTTGCGTCTCCTGCCACCACGCTGCTGCACGAGCTGCGCCATTTTCGCGCTTAGATGCGCAAGCTAGCTGCGTATTGCGCAGCGCCCTCTTTGCTGTTCTTTGCATAATACATGTAGTTCAGAAGAATTGGTTGGGCACCTTGTGGCAGCGCACACAATTGGGCAGCGGATGTCACACCCATATGCGCTTTGGCAGGCAGCCAGATCGGAGCGTCCTCGGGAGTTAACGCGGTGGCCACGAGGCTAGTAAAATCATATCTTGAAGGGGGAAAATAGTTCAACATTTAACACGCAACACGGGATAATGTGCGCGTTGTACAAGGTAAAGGGGAAAAAAAAATTAAGCGTTGCACCTCGTGTTCCGTTTGACCATGAAACGCTTTAACGTTGGAGTACGAAAATAGAAGTAGAGGAGCCCCTCTTGAACGTAGACCCGATATAGTTGCAAGATGTCGGTGTTTACCGACCAGACGGCTATCGGCGGCTCGAAATGTCTCGCGTATATAGCATGGGCCAGGTTTTGAGCTTGAGAGGTAGAATGTACGTAGCAGAGGCTCATTTTTGGCTGAGTGTACAGTCTTTGCCAAAAGTAACTAGGCTCCGTGGTTTGCTTCTCAGTCGTATATTCAAGGTATTAAGCCAGCCCTCAAGCTCCAAATTTCTGTATGGTAAGGAGAACCCCTGTACTCACTTTCAAAGCACTTTTTGATCTTTTGAGAAGGCGTGAGTGCTCTACTATACGAATGAGAAGCAAACCATGCAGCCTGGTTACTTCTGGCGCAGACTGTACATCCTTTGTCAAAAATACGCAGAGGACTTCACTACTGGTACGCACGACTCCCTAGTCGAGGGGTGAGACTTTGAGGGCGTGGCTGACGCTACGAAGGCTTATGTACAGAGAAAAGCTACCGTTTTCTCTTAGTATTATACTTCATAAAGGCAAAAAACAGCTTCTCAAGAGCATGAGAGCAAGAGTACCATTGGCTGCTCAGGCCAGTGGCTAGGAGGCTTACGTATTTTCGACAAAAGGTGCACCTGCGCTGCGTACACAGCTAAACAGCCGCGTTCGTTGCGTGTTTACGGGTTAATGTATCGGTTAATAATGGTTTATTCGAGTTGCTGGGATATGGGAAGGTTAAGAGGTGGGGACAGACAAAGGGGGGAGGGGGATTCGTGGGGGGATGCCTATGTATAGTTGGCAACTTGACCTCGTGGGGAGGCAAGAAAAGACAGCGGAAATATTCCCAGACAGTTCACCCGCCCCCAGGTCGAAGAAAGAAAGGATAGCGGGGGTTGTAGAGCATCCCTCTCCCCCACGAGAGAGCCCACTACAGAGCAGCACACGCGAAGCATGACCATATGCGACATATCCCTCAAAGCATTTTTTTTTCACTCTGCGGAAGACACACGTTGTGGCGCTCTACACATACAACTGAATATTTCTTAGGAAACACACGATGCATCCCAAAGGCAGCGGTGCGCAAACGTCGCACTGGAAAAAGAATGAAAAGAACAAAGGGAAGACAAAAATACATATATTAAACAAACACGAAATCCAAGTGATCGCCGAAGGGAACGTTAAAAGTGCGCGGCTTCATCCTCGGTCAGGATACGGAATCTCGGATGCGTATAAGGCCACAGCAGGCTGTCTAATGCAGGCACTTGTCAGGCGACTGATGGATAAAAAAGAACAAAAAAGAAAAGTATCCGCGATATCTTCTTCGTCCGAGCGTCGCGATGGCGATATATATAGCGAAGCAGTGTTCTCGAAAAGCAAGCTGCAGCCGCACTGTATACCCCACTAAAAGATGTTAATGTGCAGACGCAGCGAGAATAATCCGGAGCACTTTCTTTGCGATCAAGCTACTCTGGCGTCAGCTAGCAAAAATTAAGGGCTGTTTGGTATACTTACTCAAATGAGTGCCACTTGTGAACAAATGAAACAAGCCTTTCTGTGCTTTCTTAAGCCTGGACGTGCTGTTGGGCGAGTTAGTTCGACATGAGTGCAGCGACGGCGCCTAGTGTAGTCTCGGCGCCGGTTGCTACACTCATTCTTAAGCCAGGCGAGGGCGGAGATGGAACTGCGAAGCGTACTCCGTATTATTCCGCCCGCCACTTTACGTGACGATCAGGTCACCTGGGACAGCGAGGTAGACACGATGGACCTTCCCCATGCGCAATCATCAGCTGCCCGCACTCGCGCCGCTCCCATGTTGCGGTCCCTCTCGCAATCCGTCATCTGCGTCCAGGGCTCTCAGCATCTTATCGGTCACTCGGGACCCCAGTGGCCTCCGATCGGAGGCTGCAGCTAAGGGGCCAAGGGAGCTCGGCAGCGCTCCATCACAGATTCTACCGGGAGCTTGAGCTTCGAAGCAAAAGACGGTGTGGAGGGCCAAAGAGTGCCGCGCAACACGCCCTGAGAGCAGCAGCGGGGCAGACAAACGGCGAGTCCAGGATAGGTTTGACCCGCTTTTATGTCCAAAGGAGCTGCGGGCCTGCCGCAATCTTATCGCCGGCTATCCACCGGCTGGACTCTGGTTCCTTCGTGCCGGGCCGCCGCCGGGCCTCCGTGCGCGGAGCGCAATGCGCCGACGGCGCGGCTCTGCGAACTCTCAGTCCGGGTCTGGCCGTAAAAACTGAGGGAGGAAGGAAGCGAGAGCAGCCGCACAAAGCGCTTCGTTTTTCTTTCTCTAAGCCTTTAACTCTTTTTCTTTTTTTTTCTTTCCTTTCGGATTGCTTGCCCCGACAGTCCGAGCAGCGTGTCTGTCTGTCGCTCGGGCGAAAGCTTTTATCTGTTCTTCCTTTCGCTTCCCGTGTGTCGCCCTACGGGTTGTCGCGCGCACTCGGATCGTATTGGGGGCAATGTGCACATACACTGCTGTCCAACCCTATCGAATGCTGGACTGCTGCTGGCCGACAGCCTAGCTCTTGCTTTCCCGAGTGAATTACGGTAAAAGCCGTTGCTTGCTCCCTTTTGTGCGCTGCAATGAGCAGCCGATAAGCGACGTAAACGGGTCATTCATTCATTCATTCATTCATTCATTCATTCATCCAAAGAGTATACGGGCAGGAGCGCGTAAGGGGAATACGTCTCCGGTAACCACCCTAACCCTTAAGTATAGGTAGATGCTTTCACTTCCTATTCGAAATCTACTCCATCTTAGGGGTTCTCCCGAATGAATTCGATGAAATATAAAGAAAAAAAAGGGGGGGGGGGGGGGGGATATATCAATAAAAAAAAATTCGGAATAAAATAGTTTTAAGACAAGCTGCGAGAAGCTGCGAAAAGCAAAGATTCCAGTGTTCTGCTTTCCGTTTCTGCGAGGCCCTGTGCTGATGTTCTAAAGCCCCTTACCCAACATCAATTTCTTCACGTTATTGTTTAGTCTGGATTACGCCTGTCTTTTTTTAGAGGATGGAATGAGACGGGCATCTTCCTTCCCATGCGTTGCAAGCGTTTTGCAACTAATTGGCCGCTCAGCCGTGTATACCGTATTTTCCGGGCTGTAGTCCGCTCTCGGTGTGTAGTCTGCCGAGGAAAATTTCGGCTTTAAATAAAAAGGTTTTCGCTTAGACAGCCGGCACCCTTTGTATAGTCCGCAGGGACGAATTTTTACTTAGAATGAGTTTTTAGATCATCATCAAGCAGTATACATTCGGTAAACAAATTTTTTATTGCCAAGCGGTAAAACTCTGGCCCTTTTATAGACTGCACAGAAGTCACTTCTAAAACTCTTCAAAATCATTTTCCTAGGGACTGTCTGAATAGGACAAGTCAAGCAGGTCGGTTTCGACGAACAGTGATTCTCTTCTTAGCCTTATGAATCCGACACCTCAGTTGCAGCAGTTTCTAGCCCGGCTTTCACGAAGCCTTGGAAGACAAACTTCCTGAATAACTGCTTAAACAAGGTTCAACAAGGGGTCCCTCCTCCCCAACTGCTTAAACAGCTATAGTATATGGTGCGTTTCTTCGCCGCCCCTGGCGTTATTCATTGAGGTTTTGCGCATGTGGTCACAAATCCAAGCTCCACTGCGAGCCGCATTCGCTAGCATATCGAAGCTGATTGCATATGAGAACTGATTTCGCTGTGTGATTTAGCACAGCAAAATGTCGCTAGCACAGTCGGGCCACGTATTTTCTTTTACTTCGACAGCCACGCTGCTTCTTCGGCTCTGACAATCTGAAGAAACTTAATAATGTATATAGTCAGCACCCAAGGAGAGTCCGCAGAGCGCGAAATTGCGGCTTTTAAACGTGTATATAGCGCGCGGACTATAGTTCATAAAACACAGTACATGTAGTTGCGCGATTCCTTCAAGGGCGCCCGTTGTACCGGCGTTCTACGCCTTTCTTGCTCGAGAACCGACGTACAATATGAGAACTTTCGACGCGAATTCTTGTACGTTAGGTAGCATCCTTTTGAAAGTTTTGTGCGTTCTCAGTAAGAGTAACGGCAGACGCGTTGTTGCTCAAAACAGTTGAAAGAATGGCACGAAAGACGACGGTGAGGGAAAATAACAGAGAAGAGGACGAAGGAGAAGCGCATGCTTTTGTAGGTTTTTCCTTATACTTGCTTTATTGCTTAGCATATATTTGCTCAACATCACTTGGAGGTAAAAGTGGCGCTGCTGTCGTGCATCTACCGTGGGAATGCCGGGAAATGCGAACCTTGTATGTGGTCTTAATTGGCCAAAAATGCGCATTCATTTGTAAGACTGCGGCCTTTCTCAAATCAAAGCATCTGGAAGCGGTTTTCTGATACCAAACATTTGCTTGCTTCGAACTTATTAAAGGAGTGAATAATGTATGCTGCTGAAGTAATTTATACTGAGCGCAGTGGGGATCATCACGGCACAGCTGTGTTTGATAAGCCGAAACCATGTTTTCGGCCGAAGACTGTAGCCAAGCCAAATACGAAGTTCACTCTTCCGTTTACCAGCGTTTTCGGACTCTGTGAAACGTACGCTTTTTGATGCGATCGCATTACAAACCTCATGGGGCAAAATTGCGTCGTCGGTCATAAATTTCACCCATTGGCTGGAAGAAAGTGACGTCACCAGGTCGAATGTGACGTCACTTCCGGTAAAGGCACCGACCGCTTCTAATACTAACGCATTGCCAGCACATTCTGAATTTTGAAGGATTTCCCATGAACGGCTTTCCCATAACTCCCTTTTATCAAAGGGAGTTCGCTAGAGTACAGCCTACTTCATTTTTACTGCTTTCTGTTGTGGGGACGCCTTCGTCCCCTGCGTTCGCTTTCCCGCAACGGACTAATTCCCTGTGGTTAGCTTCCCCTCAACGCACTCCCCTTAGTTGTGTTTAACTAACAGGGGAGGGCGCGCGCGGGGAGCGACGGGGTCTCTTCTCCTCGGGACCGAGAAGCGTGTGGACGTTCACGCGCAAAGCTCCGCTCTTCGCCGCGGGCGACCTCGTGTGGAAACATGTTCCCCTCAGCTCGTCCTGTCTGGCCTCGGAGCTTCCCTCTTGCCCTACCGTGGGTTGAACGTTCGCTCGTAACCGTGCTGGTGAGTCGGACATCTCCGATTCCTCAGTGTATTTTGTTGCCAGCTGGCGTTATTGTTGTTATAGCAATAAATGTCTTGTTTGTGTCAGCCAGTGTGTCGTTCCTTTGTTCCCGCAGAGCAAGGCCCGCCGCGGTCGGCGAGCGCTCGGTAGCGCTCGCGACCACGGGGTGGGGTCCGCGAGGTTTTGAACTGGGTCAGCCGCGGTTAAGCGGGGAGAACGGATATATCTCCCCCAATTTCAACCCCACACTGTTTAGAGAGTAATTTCGACAAATTTTACATTTATTAGAACACCGCGCGCAAACAGCGATGTACGGTTCCGCGCCTCGGCCCGTCGTGGGCGTTAAACGCTTTTCGCGCAGCTGCAGAAGAGTGAACTGGAGTGCATGCAGCAAGCATTCAGCTAATGCAGGTGAGGTAATGGTATTGTGCTTCTGCGCGGTGGGGTTTGGCGTTCATTTGCGCGAACAGTATACGCTGTTCTCGAACTTCAGAAAACAAGTTTATTTTCTTTTTAATTGATTTATGGGGGTTTGACGTCCCAAAGCGACTCAGGCTGTGAGGGACGCCGTAGTGAAGGGCTCCGGAAATTTCGACCACCTGGGGTTCTTTAACGTGCACTGACATCGCACAGTACATGGGCCTCTAGCAATTCGCCTCCATCGAAATTCTCGAACCGGGATCGAACTCGCGTCTTTCGGGTCAGCAGTCCAACACCATTACCACTGAGCCACCGCGGCGGCTTTTTTATTTTCTTCCTCATAAACGGTGTCATGTGTTCTATCCAAATGACGCAATGTAGTGCGACGTGGTTAGTCACTGGCGTGAACAAAATTAAATAGTAAACTGAGAAAATAAATGAGCTAACTAAATATGAATCCTAGCAATTACATTGCGAAATCAGGGAACAAGAATGAGTTCATTCGCAGCACATGCGATAAGCTAGAACTGCAACTTGGTAGTAATGAAAAGGAAGTCTGCATATATACACGCATCTCGAACATTTATCTGTTGGACTGGAGGCATGGTGGTAGCAGATCATCTCCATCTCTTGTAAACGGAAGTTATTATGGGCGTTAAAGTAAATTGCCAAAGCTGGACGTCTACGTAGCCACGCAAATAAATTGGCCGATTGTGACTTGAAAGTGAGACGATTCGCCAGTTTACCGTGTCTCCAAAGATGTATACGCGCGCTATTACTTCATTCGAAGGCCATTTTCCCAGAATCCACGAAAACAGTGCGCGCGACTGAGAACACAGGCAATCGCATTATAGCGCGTTAGGTTTGCAACGGCCACGAGTGCAGCCTAAATGCTGTCGGTCGCCAGCACTGGCGCCCGTAAGCCTCGGTCCCGCCTTGGTCCGTCGAAGCAGTCACGGGGACAGCCCCGGAAGATCGTGGGGTCAACATCATTTCCTTGACAGCGCGCACGAAGCATGCGAGCCAGTTCGCCGATGAAGTCTCGCCTCATTGAGAAAAAAAGTAAGAAGCTGTGTAGTTTGCAGACTTCGACGTGCGCCTTCTATGACCCTAGCCGCCGTCAGTTCCGTAGCGCGACCGCGGAGGGCTATACGAGCCGCTGTGTCGTGGCAACGCAGGCGCCATAATCACGCTGCCAGCCATCAGTGCGCGAGGGACACGCGAGACGCACGCAGCAGGGTTTCGACATTAGGTCAAGCGCGCGCATTTGCTTGCACCGACAGCTGCGCGTGAGAGAGCGAGTCGGAAGCAGCGTGGCCAAATTATTATTCTCCATACTCACTGGCACGTAAGGCGACGCTCCCTTGCATGCGGCGTTCTGTTTTCTTGACATTCACTGAGCTGTCGTAGCGACCGAGCTGCCCCTGACCTGCGTCCACTTTTCGACTTCTCGCTCTCTTTCCCCTTCCATCGCACTTGGTGTTGTTCATCAGGCATACATGCTCGGCCGTACGCGGCGCCATTTGGCAACGTTGCCTCCAGCGACGCGGGTATCAAATTCAACGCGCCAAGCAAATGGCAGCGCCTGCGCTAGCTACGAGGGAAAGCGCGGTGATTGATTTTGCGCGTTGGCCGTGTCCTCGTGCGCCGTCGGTGCTGACATCGGAGCAGTATGAGCCAAGGATCGTTTCTCGCCGATAAGCACCCGCCGCGGGCGAGTATCTGTCACCTCCGGAACCCCTCCTTCCGCTCCCTTCGCTGTCCGGGTGGAAATGACCTCACGTGGGCGGTAGTTCGAAAGGGCGTTAATTATTCAGAAGTGTCGCTTCCAAATACTGATAGGCAGAAACTGGGCCGCGCTGCTGTGGCTTTGTAGGAGGTTATGTTTCGACCTTAAACAAGTGAAAAAGGCGCACCGTGCGCAGTCGATGTTGAATTCCTTCAAAGCGTGTCTCGCTTTCCGAGGCTGAAATGTATTACCGCTGCTCGTGAGAAATGGGCGTCAGTCACCAGTAAGAAAAATGGTGTGTCACGCAAAAGATGGAATGCTTAGGCTAAGGCACGAGCTGCAGGCGTTCATAATGCTGACGGACTTGAGAAACAGCCACGGTCTCAAAATCTGGCCAGTTTGCAGCTAATATTTCAGTTTATTAGTTCTGAAGATCGGTGCATGGGAGGGTGTACGAGTAAACATGTGCTGTTGGGAAGAAATAATCTTCCCAGGTGC
Source organism: Amblyomma mixtum (assembly GCF_055824585.1). Classification (NCBI taxonomy): domain Eukaryota; kingdom Metazoa; phylum Arthropoda; class Arachnida; order Ixodida; family Ixodidae; genus Amblyomma; species Amblyomma mixtum. The sequence goes on along the minus strand of NC_143014.1, from coordinate 142,945,915 downwards.
AGGTTAACATCCTGCAATGCGCTCAGATTATTGTATAGAGTGGCTGGATGGACGCAGCTCATACCAGGACCGGCACTACTTAAACCAAGCGACCAGGCAAGCACGGTCATGTATAAGGACCTCGAAGAGCGGACATTCACGCACGTGCGCTAGGTCCAACAACAACTGAGGTTTGAGAATGCAAGCGACTTATCTTTGTCGCTGTTGGCATACCCATAACCAGCGGCAAAACTGAGCCCTCAGTTGAGCCGCTGGGCACGCACTGCGTAGCCGCGTGTACGCCTCATTTTTCTTCTCTCTCTCTCTCTTTTTTTTCACGGCGTCTCACTTATGCTCGAAAAAATTCCGCGATTCTGAAGCTTGTCATCGCAAGAACAAACAATTTCATCTGTACTAGCCCATATCATGCAAACTACTGTTCTTGATGTTTGGTTTGACTGGAGTCGAAGAATATATCTTTCCACGAGTGATGTTTAAGTACTTTAAATGCCTCAGTAGACTTCCAGAACATTAGTGTAGCGAGGATTATCTTAACTTTCCTCTTCCGGTGCAAGCTCAATGCGTAGGTGTTGGGTTTCACACGTCGTGTTTTCTTTGAAGCGCAAAATGGTTGCAGCAAGCGAACAGCTAGGCGAACAGTATTCTTAGCCCTTTGTTCTGTTGTTGCCTTTTCACGGTGCATCATAATGTGCTCTTTTTTTTTTTTGCGTTCCAAACAAAGAAGCAGACAAACAGGCAGACAAGTAAACAAGCACGCAAACAAATGAAACGAGAGCAACATAGATATAGTTCCGCCTCAGCGCGGTGGCCCGCTTTCCGACTGACCCGCTGTATCGTCCAAGAGCGTTAACCTCGTCTTGGCGAGAGCCCTGTCGCGGCCCTCTGGCGGCCAGTTACACATCCGATTAGCGGAGCTCATGGCGGGGCTCTATGCGCCAGGAGCGCTGCCTGTGGGCATTGTGGGCGTTTCTGAAAGCCCTCCTGCGGTAGGTTCTGGAAACTATAGTTCACTATACTGGAAACAGTATCAGGGCTCGCCTGGCCGCATTCCGCGGCGTTGGCGTGGCTGGTGTTTACGTTGTCGCCTTGTTTGCTGCCAGCGGGCCCCAGGTTCGTGGCTGAGATTCCCTCCTTTTGTGTGTCGACGAGGGCGCTCCTACAGCAGCGGTGTCAGAGAGTGACACGTGCATTATCGAGACCGAAGGCATGCATCTTAGATGTCACCGCATCTTTTGCAGAACACGCACGAACAAACAACCAAGGGACGGTAACAACTCAGGAGCAGTCAGCAAGCCCAGGGCGATGGTGTCTCGATCACATTGCAGGATGTCCAGACGTCGCTGCGCTTGGCTTATACCGTACACTTATGTGGCTGGGCTTTTCGGTTTAAACCGAAAATAGAAAACGATGAAAGTACGCCGAATTTAGTTTGTGAAATTCGGTTTCAACCGAAAAAGGTCAGTATTCTTGGCATGCAAGACATAGCTAGATGGCTGTCGAGCACGAGTTACACTCAGTCGGAGTTGAAAATTGGGTGGGTAGGAAATCCAGGGACATGACAAGACGATGGTGTTGTTAAATAATCGGCAAAGGTTTACGATTTGAGGTATTTTTTCCCTTGCTTACATGCATCCGCAGAGCGGGAAGCACCACCTCCACGCCGTCTGCTAGCTAAGCACTGTTCACTATCACCACCCGCTTAGAGCAGTTAGTCGGTTAAGTAGGTTCATCAATTACATGCAGGACGCCGACACGAAACCCTGCATGCTCCTCATCAAAAGCCTCATCAAAAGCATCATGTTCGATCAGTATCATGTTCACATTAAGTATCATGTATCATGTTCATACGTATCATGTTCATACGTAGACCACGTAATGTTCCGCCCTCTCACTCAACCAAGCGCGACAACCCGAACTTCTCTGCCTAGTTCACAGAAGCACACTTCTTGCGTTCTTGTCTGCCATTTTTTCATTAAACTTGCGTTTCATTTTCAATGATGAAAGCAATTCCTCTTACAAGCGCAGCTCCAAGTTTTGCCACGTCTACGTTAATAGCTAAAATTGTCAAATTAACTGTTCATGCTGACAAAAATGCCGAGGTAGACTATAAGTGATTTTTGACCATACAGGACGGCCACGTTAAATCACCGCAAAAAGTCAGTAATTCATTCGTCGAAAAAGGTCCGCCGAATTTTAATTTGATGAGAAGCGGAAAGTGAGCCTAGGATGATCCTGACGCAGAAGTTCGCGTTCTTTACGCTCACGGTGAATGCTAAAGAAACGACTACAGCGAGAAAGAAAAAAAAAACAAATGTACGGAATGTCTTCGTTGTGCAGAGACTCGAAAGAAAGCACCCGGCAAATTTCTTTAACTTTACTGAGCGACCGCTGGCTAACCTGTAGTCAGCACGGCAATTAGAAAGGGCGAAGCAGCTTGGCTGTGTAGTCTCCATAACTACCCTCTAGAGTAAACGTAGGCTTCAAGGGGTCTAACAACGCCACGTAAATAGTGCTAGTGCTACGCATGAATCAAGGCAGGGGACAATGTTCATCAAGCTGAAGGAACTAAAGCACCATAACTGCACGATTCGGCGGCCTGATCCCAGCCGGCGGAATGACGTCGTGAAGTAGAAACGTCACGGCGCTCACAGCACCGGATCCACTAGCGGCCGAGCTGGCGGCCAATTAGGCCGGCAGACTAACTGCTGTAATCGGCTCGGCCGGCGTCGGTCTGGCGCAGCGCCGCGCTCTTTTTCTGCGAGCGTCGAGCAATGAGGCTGTTCCAACTCCGGCTTGCGCGAAGCTGTGCGTCCATTGTTCGGCCGACAGGAAAAAAGAATAGGTCCATTCCTGCGAAAATGAGCGCGTCTGACGGACCTGTTGTGTACGTATACATGTAGTGCAAGCAGCGAGATTGGAGCGCCGCTCGCAGGTTGATTGCATGCCTTTGCTTCTTTCATGGTGCACTATTTCCACCGACGTCATGCCCAAGAGTGGACGGAACAAAAGCTTGAGCTCAGTTTGTGTGGGCTGAGCAGCTCGCTGCATGTCGAGCGAGGATGGACTGGTAGTGGGCGCCAAAAGGCCCGCTTGTGGAGGTTCGCCAAATGGAATGCAGGACCAGAATACACGAGTGGAGGACAGTGAAGCGAACTCCGACATCTAGGTTCCAGTAGCACATTACTTCTCTTCCCTTGGTGTATATACTACCTTACTCTGTGACTTAGTTTGACGCCCAAGATAAAGCGACCTTTCGCGCTAATGTACGGCAGTCTTTTACTGAGCTGTGACTCTTTTTCCTGCGTTAACAGTATATTATTCCTCTTTCGGCGAAAAGCCGCACTCTCGTGTGTGTGTGTGTGTGTGTGCATGCATGTGTGTGTGTGCATGTGTGCGTGCGTGTGTGCGTGCGTGCGCGTGTGTGTGTGAGAGAGAGAGAGCATCCCAGGCACGAACCTGTAAAAATGCATTTCCACAACCACCCTCCAGAAGCTCCACCCACCTACGCCCTCTAAAGCGCTTCAACCCACCACTACACCCCACACTGCTACACCCACAGGAAGCACTCGCAGCAGCAGTACGAAAAAGCGCCGGCAAAACCAAGTGCATGTTAGGAAACATGTTTTGACACAACACAGCGCAATGCAACGGAACATGACATGAAATTACATAACAAACATAACATAACTCAACTCAGCATAACATAACATAGCCTAGCTTAAAACAACCTCTATTTCCACCAGGCAACACAGACAAGTTGTCCATTTGAATCGCGAAGTAGCGAGTCCATCATCCGGTCGGAAGTGGCCGGCGTACTGTATAAACCGAACGGCATCGCTTTGAACTGATGGAGACTGTCGGAGGTAACGGAGGCCGTCTTTTCGCCGTCCATCTCGTCATAGCGACCTGCCAATAACCGGAACAATATCAATGGATGAGAAATGTGGGGCTTTGTGAAGACACTCCAGTGCATCTCTGTACGAGGAAGTGCATAGGTCTTTTTTGTTTTGTTTCTTGACTAAGGGGAAGGTAATCGATGGAAAAGCGCCAGGTGTGCCGTCTCTTTTTAACTAAAACCACAAGGGCGGCCCAAGGACTTGAGGATGGCTCAACAATGTATTTCACTAACATGGCCGGGGGATGAGTCGTCGATGCTTGTGCGATGCTTAACAGCGGAAGTAGGCCCTAATGAACGGTCGTAAAAATCAAAGATGGCACGAAAATACTCTTGAAGAGGACGGCGCGTGCGGGTTGAGAGACGTGAAATTCGTATATTGGGTTAAGGGTCGCCAGTGACATTCTTTGAGGAAGCGGCAGAACGTAAGGGGCGGTGCTCACAACTGAAAGGTACGCGTGGTTTTCGGCAGTACTGGCGGCTCCGTCTTTAGTGAGGAGAACATCCGTTATGGGACAAACGATCTAATTTGTCGGAGGCATGTGGGGCAGACGATAATGAGTTATTGCTCCCTTATTACAGCATAACACAACACGACATACCACAACGTAACGCGGCATAACACAAAAAAACATGGCGTAACACGTGATGAAATGACCTAGCATGACACAAGACGACTTGACAAGTGTGTGCGAGTATGGCGGGCCGCGCGCAGACACAGGCGCAGATAATAATGCACGGACACAAAGTATACGCAGTTGGGAGGAACACGCGTGGCACGAATAAGCACAATACGGACATGTGTACGCATCGCGTGAGAAATGCCGGGCACTGAGCTGTTCACGTTGTCTCGGATTTCGATGAAGCTCGGAAGACGGCCGCGGGAGCCGGCCCCCTTCGCACATCCGGCCGGCCTCCCGTAAACACACACCCGATCGTACGCGGTCTGTCGCAGCTGTAAGCCGCCTTCGCGTATCAAGATCCGACGAGGGTGCATTCTATTATTAGATGCGCGAGCCGTCGGGTCCCGTAAACGGGCCCAGTCCTTCCTTCTGAACCCTTCCTCTCGTCGACTTTATTGCGTCCTCGCCTTGTTTTCGCTTTATTGCGGCGCGATGGGGCGGCATCGGTACAGGCGGCGGCGGCAAGCGTGGCTTTTCCGCGAGTGGCTTCCACGGCGGCGTGGCCTCGCTAGCGTTGTGCAACCGCCGCCGCCCAGAGGACAACAGTGCGCACCGTCCGCCCGACGGAAGAGGCGCGTCGCGGAATCACCGACGGGGCTTCTTGTGCAGCCGGTGCTTAGGTGTCTCAATGGATGCGTCCCGTCGCCAGCGTAAGCCACAACCCGGCTCATGCGTGCACGCGGGTGTGTAAGCCGGGAAGCTCCCCTCACGGATGATCGGACGCAGACGGCGGGCTAAGGGAAAAAGAGAAAGGAAAGCGAGCAAGGCACATCTGAAATCATAATAACAATGAAAGTGCCGCAAGATGAATGCGCTGTTTATGACTCTACCCGTGGCGAGTCTTGCCGCTTGCCAGGGTCAGGGCCACGCGCTACGTCCTCCGCTTAACGACCTCAGAGTCGTTATAGAGGGCTCTCTTTTTTATTATTATTTAAAGAGAGCTTTCCTCTTGGCGCCTGGGAGCACGGCGCACTTCCTACACTTCCCGGGGTTGCATCATTGTAGCACTTGCCTGAGCGATTACTGCCCTGCGTCAGGGTAACTCACACCGCATTCTATGAAATGAATCATAGTTTTCAATCTCTGCTTCAGCCATTCAGCGCGCGTACGGATGTTTTTCTAGTAATATTTGTGACGTCATCGGTGCCCCACGCGAAACATCGCTCTTGGCCATGGGCTGAGTTTCGGTTTGTTCTGGTTCCGCTCGGTATTCTAAAAAATGCTTGTTGCGGCGGAGAGACGAGGCTGCAAGTAATATGATGTGACTGTCAACTCATAAATATTAAAAAAAACGGAGTTTCCCTTTGAGGGCCCCCAAAATGTGATAATCTCTAGGCGCTATAGGTGGAGTCATTGCGCGGGGTTCGGAAGACACTCCAGAACAATTGCGATCTTATCCGTATGGTTTCATGAGCTCAATAACTTAGCAACTCGCAGCGTTTTCACTTGACTGCACGTCCCATGCGGGCACTCGAGCAAGCCACAGTGCAAATCGTGCTGACCACAGTGAGTCTTACGGGCGTGTAATGCGCCACAATTATTTACCCTCTACCAGCCGGAATGTTGTCATCATCAATTTGCCAGCGAACAGTTTTGTTTGAACATTAAGTTTAGGTGGCGATGGACGTCACCACTCTTTGTTTGCTCGTCAATTTAGTCTCTGGCTGGATGTGATGCATAACCAGAAATTCGGGACAAGCGGGTTTTTCGAAGGTAAATTGTTTTGTGAAAGCAGTTTTTCCATATATCGTAATATTCCACTATAACAATCAATATATCCGGAGATCTCTCCTTGGCAAGGTTGCAGTTTTGTAGCGAAAGCTACACTACTATAGCTGGGACGCATTTCACCGTGAGCCTCTGAATGACCTTGAAACGACCTTGAGATAAGCCATGGCTAGTGTTGCTATGCAGACATACCTAATCATGTGTGGTCCGCTTAGTGGATCACCTTTGACCTTGAACTTCGACCTTAAACTTTGACCTTGGCCTTTGACCTTACACATTGGTCTCAACTACTTCTACCGCCGACTCTGAGTCGCCGACGGACATTGTTGCGGACAGAAAGACAATTCAAGAGATTCGTTTGAGTGAAAGTGCCACCGTTACGAGACAGTTTCACCCACAGTTTACCGATAACCCGCTTGGCAGTGTGTGTGCGCCGTGCGTGTTTATGCAAACTGTCGTGTTTGCTCTTAAGAATTCTTCTGCGTTTGCAACCATCCACGTTCCCTTCGTCGGGCTGTGGTAACGGCGTCAAGATCTTGGTCTTTGGCATGGGCCTGACCATCGATCAGTCTTTGACTCCATCAAGCCAGTCAATGAAGACGAATAAGCGGCTGTGAAGTGGTGGGGAATTAAGAAACAATAAAAAGATGTACCTAAGATTAATCATGTTTAATCATGCTTATGTAGCTTTCGCTACGTGAAACTCAGTTCGGCAGAGTTTAACCGCTGTCTGACTTTTTTTTTGCTGTTAATGTTTTTGCTATCGTGAAAAACGTTCCCCGTTGGTTTTCTATGGCAGTCTTAACTACTCGATGCGAGTGATGGACAGACTTTAAAATAAAGGTTTTTATGCGCATCGCAAGAGTAGAACATTACTCTCAATATTTCCGTAACATTATATTAGAATATTGCGCAGTTGCTTCACAATTAAAACTGATGTCCAAAATGGTTTATGGTTTTTTGGGGGGTTTAACGTCACAAAGCGACTCAGCCTTTGAGAGACGACATAGTGAAGGGCTGCGGAAATCTCGACCACCTTGGGTTCTTTAGCGTGCACTGACATGGCACAATACACGGGCCTCTAGCATTTCGCCTCCATCGAAATTCGACCGCCGCGGCCGGGATCCAACCCACGTCTTTTGGGACAGCAGGCGAGCGCCATAACCACTGAGCCACCGCGGCGGCTTGATGTCCAAGAATCCTAGACTTGTACTCAGCACTCTTCTGCTGTGACGGTACGCTGAGGGAGTCATTTTATTCAGCTTGGAAACGCTGTAACAGCGTCTCACACGCACCTTATGGAGCTTTCTTTTTTTTTTTTAGCCGGGAGTGAGTTTTGGACACCAAATCGCGTAAACTTTGCGTTAGTGCAAGCCCGCGCAAATTTTTCGGTGCGCCGTGCCACGACTAAATATAAGTCCTTGCTCCACTTCGTCGATATGTGACCGCCGGCTTTGTTGAATAATGGCCTCCGCGGCATCAAGAGCGTGCGCCGTAGTCGCAGCGCGCAGGCGTCCGGAGCGTGTTGTGTTGGCCAGTGTTGAAGTACCACATTTCAAGTTTTTATGCCCTAGTAAGCCTGCAGAAGAGAGACAGGTAGCCCATTGCTTTGCCTTCATTCTTCGATGAAGACCAGCTAGTTTTTCAGTCTCACCTCTCGGGAAACAAATTACGTATCAGGCTGCACGCTTCCAAAGAGGCGACGTTCTTCAATGTCCTCCAGTGGAGCCATCTTTCCCGTCATGCTCATTAACCACGTCGCTATGCACCACTTGGAGGTAAAAATAACACATACAGTATGGAAAGCCGTACGAAGTTATTATGGCTTTGTATGCCCATTTTAATGGTACTTTTTTACCTACCTAGTATATGTCGAAAATCTGCGTGTTTTCGCGTCTGCTACTCTCGCCACATCGTAAGCAACAAGCTATTGGAGTTTTGCGAGTGTACCTCTCCCCGTGGCACGGTGGCTGTGTTGTTCGGCTGCTAAAGACGAGGTCACGGGTTCGTACCCCGCTGTCGCTGCCGCTTCCACTGTGGCAAAATGCACAGTAGAGAGCTTTGCAGCTTTTTATCGGAAAAGTTTTTTCTCCTCATGGGTTGTTTTCTCCGCATGGCGCGAGCAGATTGAACCTGTCACACAGACTGAGGCGGCGGACAGGAAACTGGAGGTTTACTTCCGGCCTAATGATTGGGTTTGCGCAGCTTTAAATCCTTGATTCAAGTAAACAATAGGGGAGGGGCTATACCCTCAGTAAAATAAGAGAATAAGAACTTTATAGCGCATTTCTAGCGGCGCCACTGCCTTGTGTGTAGGTGCTTTGCAGTCATGAGCGGGAACAAAAACGCGCCTGGCAGAAACGGAATCAGCCGCTGCACGGAGTGTCACAGTACACAAAAACGTTGTGCTCACGGTATTTCAATTCAATTTATTTACAGGTATTTCGCACGTAGACATGAAGAGGGTCGAGGGAAAAAGCCGCGTACTTTGGCTTGACTGTCCCTCTGGCCCTGCATTGTGGGTCAGCAAGCAACGTACGAGGCATATGAACACAAATGACAACGCAACTTCGCGGGCAGCATACAAACGATGGTTGCCGAACAACTCGCGCATTATGCGAGAAAACTAAGGAATTAAGCGCACAATAACAACGGGGAGAAAACAAAAAAGAGACAGAAAAATATAACATATCAAATAAAAAAACAGCCGTATGTGCTGGTTACTCAAGTCACGTCAGTACTTCACAGAAAGAAAAAGAAAAATAAATAATCAAGGAAAGTACGGCAAAATCTAAAAAAAAAGCAGCACAAACTCTGTTTGTTTTTCTTTCCGCGGCATGCTCGTGATACGTCAATATTTCCAGCATAAAACTATTCTGCGTATGGCATACATTATGCAATACGCGTGCCACAGTTCGCAGCGTATGTTGGGGTAAATTTGTACGTTTAGCGGAAGCCGTGCCGTGTCGCGCATTTTGTTCACACTTCGTTTGATTTCTTTCTGGTACCTTTAACCTAGGCCGCCGCGGTGGCTCAGTGGCTATGGTGCTCGGCTGCTGACCCGAAAGACGCGGGTTCGATCCCGGCCGCGGCGGCTGGAATTTCTTTGGAGGAGAAAATCTAGAGGCCCGTGTACTGTGCGATGTCAGTGCACGTTAAAGAACCCCAGGTGGTCGAAATTTCCGGAGCCCTCCACTACGGCGTCTCTCATAGCCTTAGTCGCTTTGGGACGTTAAACCCCATAAACCAAACCAACCAACCTTTAACCTAGTCAAACGTTGTACAGTTTAGAGATTTTTGCAGCATTGTATTGGCGGAATAGATCGCATGTGTTTATAGCCTAACCGACGGTTAGCAAGTTGGTAGAGTATTCTTGCGTAAAGTGTGGCATAAAGCGGGAGTTATACAGGAGAAGCCTAACCTTACGTGAAAGCAAGTGACGGTGCCGGTTAATGATACGCGAGAGAGTTTATTGATGACAGCGTTAACATGACTGTTAAAGCTTAGCTGACTATTTAACCCTAATATCTTAGTGTTTTTGTCTATCTAAGTCGTTTCTAAGCCTAGCTTAAGGTCACATGGTATCGTATTGCATTTATTTTTTGGTCTGAAGATGGTCTAAAAAAGTCTTAGTTCAATTCATTTTCAATTGGGTAGTAAGTGAGCAGTGATAGAGTGTCAAAAGAAAACATTCGACAGAAGTCTGTCTGGTTGGGAAATTTAATGTTAGGAGAAGGTAAGTGACGCCAACCAAGTAAAATACAGGAAAAACACGACGTTTCGGGACCGGCTCGGCCCCTTCTTCACGGTGTGACTACGGGCGAGCGCAGCTTGGCTTTTTAAGCCCCTGTGTGGAGGACCTGCGGGTCAATGGCCGCAGCCCATGGACGTAGGATGAGGGGAGAGTCCCCAGGGAACGATTAACATTCTCTCGTGTTTGCTGTATGTGCCACGACTCGAGTAGAAGCCTCCTGCGTGGGTTAGCTTCCGTTTCCAATACAATGGTGCTGTCGAAGTCAATTGGGTAAGGGTGTGACCACCCAATTGACTTCGACAGCACCATTGTATTGGAAACGGAAGCTAACCCACGCAGGAGGCTTCTACTCGAGTCGTGGCACATACAGCAAACACGAGAGAATGTTAATCGTTCCCTGGGGACTCTCCCCTCATCCTACGTCCATGGGCTGCGGCCATTGACCCGCAGGTCCTCCACACAGGGGCTTAAAAAGCCAAGCTGCGCTCGCCCGTAGTCACACCGTGAAGAAGGGGCCGAGCCGGTCCCGAAACGTCGTGTTTTTCCTGTATTTTACTTGGTTGGCGTCACTTACCTTCTCCTAACAGTGATAGAGTGTACTTTGTGTTCTATTTGCCTGGTCTATCGCATCTTCACTTGTTGACGACGACAACAGTGAGGCGTCATGTGCGTACGTAACACACTTCATACGTAGGCGTTCATTCCCGATATCATTACTACATCAATTGAAAAATAAAGGCCGAATGATACTTCCTTTTAGGTACGCCAGCAGTTACTTTCTCTACCGAGGGTCTACAGTATATGTACGAAGGCGAGAAGCACATACTGCATATTTCTTTACAGTCTTATTAACTTTTATAGCGGAGCCCGGAGTTTCTCGGGCACTGCCTCTCTGCTGCCGAACACGGGTCCAGAGGTTCAATACCTACAGCGCGGCAGAGCTGCGTTTTGGTGGAGGCAGGCGGCGAATCGCCAACGCGGAAAGGTTTTGGCCTAGGCTGGAGAACACGTGGAGGACGGAATCAATCCATAGCCCCGCGTCCCTTAAGGCTCACAGTGATGCCTTTGGGTGACGTCGTTGAAACGTTTCTTTTTTTTTTTTTTCCCCACGCGCATTTTATGCTTCACTTTCGCAACGTTGCGACAGCTGGAAACGTGGGTCGTTCATGATTGTTCGCACAAAGCGCCCTCGGGTGTTCGGGGACGGCAACTACAGAGAGGTGGGCCCACAAAGCAATACGGCAGTGCCTTCTGAAGGGGCTTGCGAAGAGCGGCGCCGGCAGGAGCTGTGCGTATACGCAGTCCCATGTGGGGGGCCAGACGCGCCTGTTTCGTAATGGGGAGGAGAGGGCAGCTCGTAATCTCGAAGGCCTGTGCACTTCCGCCTGCGCTGCGCCGTCAATTGCTCCCAAGCACGCGAATCGCTCGGCCTTGCTACATTCTGAAAAGGAGGAAAAATAATAGTAAAAACGCTAAGTGCTCGCTTGTTCGAGGACACGGCAAGGGAGAAGCTCCACCTCTGCATGCTTTGCGCGTGTATAAGTTCGGGAGTGATAAGGGAAGTCGCCAGCATCGTTGGCAAAGCTGCTATAATTGCTTCACCTTGAACTACGGGTCCTCGAAGGCATTTCGAAGACAGGTTACACGCGGTGACCGCCGCAGTGCGATGAAGCAACACGAACATGCTCGATCGACGAATATTCTTCGGCGACGACAGGTATGCGGTCGTCAGGGCGCGTACCTAGCGTCTCTTTGCGGGGCAGGGATTCGTATTTTGTTCAGGTTTCTCTTCTGGCTACTCTTATGACACCAGCTTCTCAGCTACGTTTTGCGTACACTCGTTTCCCGCCGTAGAAAAAGCTTGTTTTTGTTTATTTCTTTAGTTTTCGCATGCCGTTTCTGAAGCCACTCAATGCTTTCCGCGTGCCCACCGCCTTTCCCACGATATCAACCCTAAAGTTGCTTACCTGAACTGTGTCGATACCACCGCATTTCAGCAACTTTTTTTCCTTGTCGCTGTTCTGGAAGTGCGCAGTTCAATCCCCAGTGCCACCGTGCATCAACCGGTTATTCATTCTACTGCCCTAGTGTTCGGCTTCTCTGGGGTGAAATATTGTAGACCAAAAAACCGTGTGCCACGGCGCACTTTGGCCAACGCTGACCTTGCGCTAATAAAACTCATCATCATCATCATCGTCGTCGTCGTCGTCGTGGAATGACCCTGTGACAGAAGTGATGGCAGCTATGAATTCTGTCAACGGGGATATCCGCCAGTGTCATTGTCGTATTAATTTGCAGTCGATATGCCCAGCCCTCATGCAAAGATTATCACAGGAACATTGAGGAACAGTAAACAAATAATACTGTCTGCTTGAGACCCTCACAAATCTATCCCAATCAGTACATGTAGAGTCAGCCCAGAACCATGCCGCCAGGGGTGAGGAGTCAGAATGACAGGCGACACTCCAGGTGCCGCATAGATACTAAGTCGTATACCTATCTGTGTAAGGACTGGGCTTACTTTCAAAAACAGCTTTTTGCGATTGCTCTGCGGAAGCAGACTTTTTCCCATGTGGTGGGCTGGACTGCTGCAGCAGAAAAGTGTTGTGGCGGCAATTTTCACACCGGTCGCACGCGCGGAAGCGCATGAAAAAAAAAAAACGCTTCTTAGATGTCAGTTTCGTATCTATGGTCTCGTTACCTTTCGTCACCAGTCTTCTTCCATTCTGCTTGAACGTAACGCGGTTGGTTCGCGTTTGTATGAGTCTCTAGCGCGCACCGCAAATGACTAGCGGAGCGGCCTTAGGCGCCCGTAGTTCTCCCTCAATATTTTCCTTTATCCGGCTGCGCTATACGGTGCCGTGGAGCTCGCATTTGTTTCCTGTTTGGGTTGCAGTTGGCGCGAAAACCTTCGGCGCTCGGAGCTTTTTATATAAAGTGCTACGTGCGTGGCCGAGGTCATGGCCGCACCGGCCAGTTTCCTGTCGGAAAGCACGCTTCACTCTCGGATTTCCGCTCCCTGCACGAAGTGCAGGTCCCCGGGCGCCTTATCGCCGTCTTCGTCCTGCTTTCCTGCGTCGCGAAAACAAAGGAAGGTGTGCGGGACGCACCCTTGCCAGCCTGTACCCACGCCTTGGTGGTGTACCTGCGCGCGGCGCTGCCACCCGGGCAGCCGGCGTGTGCTTCGCGCCTTAACATTTCTTCCTCCTCAGTGGGTTTCCCTCATCCGATACTGGTCATGCAAGACCAACTCACGGCGTACGCGCCGATTAAAACTTGACCGTGCGGCGGTGCAATTACGTGTATAGGTACGTGTTTTAGCAGTGTGCAAGAGAATTATCAGCTCGCGCCAAAAAAAAAAAAAAATCACTTTTGCAGTGTACTTGGAAATGTATGCAAGGGAGTCCCGGAACAAAGCTAAGATAAACACACTTCCTACTCGCACTCGGTATGTAATCGCTGATTTTGTCTTATTGAAACGCCGTCATTTATTTTTATTCCTCGTATCTTGGCAAGGCTGCGTTTACTGTTTTTGCAAAAGCTGATTGCACGTGAAGTGCCTCTTTTTTATTCTTTTTACATACGGGAACAAGCGCAGAGTCAGTGCTTCGGCCTGCAAAACAGTCTAACTTTCTATGGTGGTGCCTGTGTACCGAGGTCGAAATGCCAGAGCACCTTAGTATAGTGTCTTATTGGGAGCCTGTTGCTTGCACCGCCTCTTTCAAACGTGTCCAACGAACGCGTACGTAGAACAGGAAAGAATATAGTTGTAAGGGGGATCGCACAAGACCGCACGGGTTTTAGGGAAGGAGGGAGGCACGGTTATGCTGAGCTGGGCGAGTTGGAGAGGAGGCATCTTGGAAAATTCAGCGCAACAAAAGGACGAGTACAAAGGCAGACGGCACAGACATGGAGAAGGGAGGAGGCGACGATAATCATACGCCATGGAAACCTCCCGAACGAAGGTCCGCGGCGCGGATAAGGTCTCTTCGTGCCTGCTGCGCGACGGAGTCGAGTCCAGAAAAGAGCAAATCCAGGCTGCCCAGTGCTGGACGTGCAGCCCCATGGCACGACCACACTTGGTGCGGGATGGATGTCGTTACGCTCAGCTCTGCACAGGAGGATGCGGCACGGGTAGCGGTGCTTTGGTGTCGTAAGCGACTACGTTTGAACTGGAGATGTCATTTTCCAGCGTAAGGCCATTGTCCTGTAGTGAAGGGTTGGCCCGCCTAAGGGGTCGGCCGCAGCGCCTTTGCCACTGCGCGACGACGTCGGCGGTGAAACTGGAGGGCGCCCGGATCAGGAACACCTGCGCTGCTCGGGAGGCTTAAGGGTAGGAAGCCTCACTCGACAGCTAGTGGCCAGAGAGCCTCATGTGGCCCGTGCCCACCCCTCCGTGGCGGGGTGTATCGGAGATCAGGTGAATGCATGGCATGTGCAGGCCCGTCTGATAACGTTGCTTGCTCAGAGAGGTTCGATTACGGCGCAGAAAACTTTTATGCAGCCAATGAACGCATCAAATCGAGCGCTGCAATGGTATTCCGGGTTAGGCACCAACGCCCGGCGCGCCAGCCGGATGCCCTCCTGCATGTCGCTAAACTCGAGGTGCGGCGCCATCCCGAAAGAAATCAAGGTGTTTGTGTTGTCTGCGTATTCGCCATGGTGTAGCGCTACGTGCCGCCGCGCGTGCAACGGTGTCATGTCGGGTAGCCAATAGGCGTCCTCGAGAACCCGCTAGGTGAGCGGGCCACTGGCGTCCGGCGAGGGTGCGACTACTGCCGTGGACCTGGGTGACATGTTCCCCCGCACGATCAGCGAGGTGGGTCATCGTTCCGTGACCACTAAGGTCTCCCAGAGTGACACGCCCGTAGCTAGACGGGTGCAATGGGAGTCTCCCACCTGCGGGCTGTAGCATGCGATGTCCCTGGATGGCCACATGTCGACTGCCAGTGGCATACACTATCAGCAACCGGATGGTGCGGCTGTGGATTGTGGGTGCGTGGTTGTCGTTAAAGCGCGCCCCACCAGGAATCAAGGAACGCCTTTATAGTTCGTGGCATGCGGTTCTCAGGTGAAGCAACCAAAGTGTAGCCGGCTGCTGTAGACCGCGTTGGCTGGGTTGCGTACAGATGAGTGACAAAAACCTTCGCTTACTAAATGTTGTATGGTCGCCGGTATGTTTTATTCTTTAAAAATGAATCAGAAGCTTCCATCGCTCTATGGCACATCTATAAACATGAATGCCTACAAAAATGGTCCTTCACCAGTAGAGAAAAACAGCCGAACCGCAATGAATAGAATGGGATCCGTTTCTGTCCCCCCTTCTCGGATGGATTTGAGTGAGCAAAGGCTTTTGTTCCACTGTGCGTTGCTCCTTCGCCAAGAAAAGACAGGCATTGCTGCTCCGTCAATGCCTTGACACTTTTCATGCCGCATGACAGAGGTCAGTGCGCTACAAGCTGTAATGCGCTACTCCGATGACTGCACAGGCGCTTAATTAAATGTGACCCCGCATCTGGGATGCGCCTCATTACCAACGGCTATTGACTCATCTTTGAGCGGACACTTGTGGCACACTCGATTGGCGTCGTCTCATTAGGGATAGGGCGACAGAAAGATGCATGTCAACAGCAATAAGAAAGAACACATCAGCGTAACTAGGGAAAGTTAATCAATTTCTGTTTTGTCTGTGCAACTGTTACAACAGTGATTAATAAAAGGCAGAATCTGAACGAGCCGTCAGGACCTCAGCTGCCTCCGCAAGCTAAATAGCATGTCTTGACGGCCACGAAATGAAACAAGTGTTGAAGCTCGTACTTGTATTTTTCTTCATTTTATGCGGACAACATTGACAAGGAGGAGTAAGCCAAACGAAATTTCGTACAAGTTCTGGCGGTCTCATTATCAACTTATGAGCGACAAACCGAACTTCAAAGTGGGCTCAGCCTTCATCTATTAAGGAGAAAACGAGGTCATCGCAAAGGGAAGTCAGTAGGTGAAGCTAATCAACCATTTACCAACCGGAAGATTTTGCCAATAGTAAGTTATTCGTTTCAAACAATGCCGATTCGTGCTGCCGCTGCTTAACGTCTCACTTTTTTTCCTGACCTGAGAAGGTAAATATGACAAGGTTTAAACTGGCTGCTCTAAACATTCAACTTAGTCAAACAGAGCGTAGTTCTGTGTGGTAAAGGTTCCAGCATTTTCCAGGTTTGCCGTTTGTAATTGAAAAAGAAGCAATATAATATTCAGGGTTCAATAATATATTCAGATTAAGGTTTAAATGAACTTTCATAAGTGTACATACGCCGCTTCTTGACACCTGTAGCTAACAAAGCTGTTGCGGCTCGTTCGCTCGCAATCAATCAATCAATCAATCAATCAATCAATCAATCAATGAAATTGTCTGTCAGTCAATGCACCTGAGCGCTAAACGCTCATCAGTGTCGCACGAATGCATTAAGAGTACGGAGTTGCTGCTTTGTTTTTAATGCGTTAAGCATTAGAACCCCCATTTGGAAACATTTATCCGTCCGTCCGTTTGCAGCCACGCTTGGCAGGTGGCAAAGTGGAGAGAGCGGTATCCCTTCTCCACTCTCAGGAGAGCGAAATGGGAGAGGGAAGACGAAGCGAAGGTGGGAGGCAACGGGTCGAGGGTGGGAAAGAGTGGAGGGGGGCCCAGCATGTCACACTGATCGCTGGATTGGATCGAGAGAGTGAGGCGGGGGTGTGGCGTGGCACATGATGACTAGATCACGCCACCCGCTTGCAGCGGCTACTCCGTCCGGGTCAACACTAATGCTAACGCATACTCTGCCGCATCAGTGGCACTGATCGTCTATAATTTTGTGAAGAGCGCACCACTGCTTAGTGAAACATGCGCTGTGAACATGAAAACTTTAGAGCGCGAGCGGCCTTGGCCTATTTTCCTCGGTTTCGCGTCGTCGTTATCCCATCCGCATCACCCCCCCCCCCCCCCCCCCCCTACTGTAGGAGGACTGAGAGGAAAAGAATAAAAAGATTGCCCCCGAGCCGAGTCGTCGTCGTCTTTTTCACAACTATGTACATGTGTACAGAGCTGCTGTGTCTACACCCTCTGGCGAAGGCCAACATAACCGATTTCGAAACGGGAGGCTCTGACTCACACCGTGATCCACACTGTACTTTCATCCGCGAATCTGTCCAGTGTTTCATAGGCTACTGCGGCTACTTGTTTATAAATACAAGTAGCGAACAATCATTTCGCGAACAAGTTGGCGTTCATCATTCGTCGTACCCTGAGATTAAGCGTCTCTAATTTTAAGGAGTGAAATCCCCGCAAATTTTCCTGCTGGCCCCACTGCTAGCGCCCTTTCGCGAATTTTGCCGGCAAGAATCAACGAGAAATCGCCCTTATAATCACGTGATTCCATTACCATTGCTGATGCACAGCTTCCTTGACAACAGCTTCTTCTATACTATCCTTCTTTTGACGAACGCAGTTGAAAGGCTTGACAGCGCCGCCAAAAAAAAGAAAAACAGTAGGAGAAAGGGGCAGTAACAGAAAGCAAAGGTAAAAATGTAAGGCCATAAATCACGGCTGCTTATGCTGCATTACGAAGGCTGAAAGCAAATAAATCTAGCACGCACTTCGTTTTCTTGGAAGTCTCCAGTTACCTGGAGAAATTTGTTTTGATTCATAAATGCAGGTGACTCGCGCTTAGTTTGCCCTCGGGTAACTCATACTTATTGTTATGGCTTTCGGTTAATCGCACTTTTACCCCGGCAATGCTGCAGCAAGAAAATGAGCTTGCAAGGACACTTGCAGTTGGTAAAAAAGTGCGCGATAATTTTGTGAGGCGATAGGTGAGTAGAATAAGGGATGATGTCGATTTCGGACGCTGGAACACCAAAGCAAGTCCTTGGTCGTAGAGCAACGCTGCGGCGTTGTGAAAATTTAGTATGTCATTTCTTCGCCAAGCGGGAAGGAGACGCTTCGGGAAGGAGACCCTTCTGGGGGATTCTTATTTTCCTTCTTGACCGGCACCTACCATTTTCCGTTTTGCTGAAGGAATGCGTTCGTCATTGTATCGCTCTTTAACGCCGGATATTTATCGCTCTGAAACTCGCAAAAAGCCAAGGACGCAGAGAGAGCAAGACCACCGAACGGTATCAGGAGCAAGATTATTACACACAACAAGCTGCGTGTAAACGCACACACCGGCGCACGCATCCCTCAGCAAGTTCTCGGTCTGAAAAAACATTTGGGTTCACGGGACGTAAGACAGCGTCTGGTCGGAAGTCGGTACCGATGGTACGTTAGCACACAAATCGCCGTTCCTTCTCCCAGCTGCCAGTCCTCGTCTTATTTTGCTTTCCTTCAGGTGGATGTCTTCACTGTGTCGTCCGCGTCGAGGCATGCAGCAGTCGTCGTTTATACCGGGTTTTCCAGCATTTTCGCGTCTTTCCGACGTTCTTGTATACGTGCACGGTGGCGACTCGCCCCTGTTTGCATAATGCATGTCGTGACGCATTCTGCGCGACAGCCGGCAATCAGTTTGCGCGATTACTAAGCGCTGGCGACTTCAAGACGGATTTCAGCCATGCAACACTGACGCCGTCTTGTGCACGCTGTAGTCAACATTATTCCTGCGCTTCGGCAGAAGCATAGCGGAAGCATGGTGGCGAGGGCGTTATCCGCGATTCTGCAAACACAACATGTAGAGTGGGATCAGGGCTTTATGTGATGTGGGCTGAGGTGCTGAGTACTGCGCTTGTTATGTTCAATTCTGTTTTTTAAGCATCACGGTTGATAAATAAAGACTGAAAGGTGAAGCGCGCACTTTTCGGGAGCAGTATTGAGCTTCTCCCAGAACTAAAATGCTAATACCCGTGCCACACGCACAAATTCAATGGCATTAACCTTACTGCCATTCGCGGCCTTCTTAGTTCGCCTAAACTCATTCGCCAGAGAAATTCGTACTCTCGTCCCCATTCCTTATGCAGAAAAGCATGCAGCTTTGTTAGAAACAACGTCCGATCAAGTAGCAGATGTTTTATTCATAACTCTGAGTAAACTGAGGCACCGATACTACATTTTCTTTGCGAATGGGTCCATTTTTACCGGCATTTCTGACTGGCACTCTGTGCTTGTGGGCTCACAGGTGAGTTTGACTACTTTTTCTACTTGCCAACCAAGTATAGCTGCATTTCCTGCAAAATAATCTTAATATTGTTTTTGGACATTGGCAAGGTTTTGGGCTAATGAGCTTTATTTTGCTACCAGGTGAAATATCTTACCGGTTTTCACGCGTTACCATCATCTTGACGTACGTATAATGGCACTGGAATCGGATCTACGAGGTAATCCATTTTCTTCCACGGAAAGTGCACTATTAACGGCGAAAAATAGGTTGCCTCCGCTGCTTTTTTTTTCTTTTCCTTTCTAAATTAGTGTTAGTTTAAATGCGGCGAAAGAAAATTCAATGCACGACGCACCCGTACATCTCGTTCATGTTGCATAGATACTGCAAGGCCTCTGCATCAATGATGACAAGCAAGCACCGGAAGCCAGCGGCGGCAAGCACCGGCAGCTTCACAGCCAGTGGCGGCGGCTGCCAAGTCTATTACGAGCGCGTCCTGACAGACAGTAGCGCCTGCTCTAGACAAAGAGTGAACACACAGCTGCTCACCTGCCAACCTGTCATGCGTCCACCCGTCAGTGGGTGAAGTGCTCTCCCCTCCCAAACCGTTCAATGGTTGACCCTGCACAAGTGCCAATAACTATAGATTCCTGTGATGGGCCTCGCTTAGTTCCTCCTCTTTTAGCCTTGGCTACCGGTTTCTGTTGGCAATACACGTACACCCGGTGTCAAAATTTTGCGGGCCCACGTGTCGCTGAAAAACGCTATTTCCGTGTGGCTTGGGCAGACAGCCTGAGAATGGCATGCGCTCTGCAGAGTTCCCATCCTAAAGCACAGGCTGCAGAATTTTATTTTAGGGTATATGCGGTGGCTTCAAGAAAATTTACATTTTTCGCAACTCGGGTTCCATGTAAGCCTTTGAAGTCAGGTTTACAGTCTTCGTAAAAAGTATACACCCCAAGGGGTCCGTTTCTGAGCCCTGCAGCGCGGCTGCTCTTGCATACTCAGGTACCCTAATCTCGCGAAGGCGGGAGGAACTTAAGTCCTCAATCCTCCCAAGCTTAGGACTGTCAAATGTGCTAAAGAGCTGCGCTACATGGTTTGGAAGCAAACCCTTTCGGTCGTATATTTTTGACAAAGACTGTACATATACAAGTATGCTTAGGAACCATCGCCTGGATCTGTAGGTCGGCGGACTCACTCATGAGTTGGCTCATGATCTGAGTTTGCTTAGAGTGGATGGGGATGAGAGATTTACTGCCGCGACAAGGCCTCTTGAGGGCGAGGCGGCTTGGCGACGTCTGTGGTCGACCGAAGAAGATTCCACGAAAGCGAGGAAGACGCCGTTTAGACCCTTCCCCTTTCCACCATGTCGCTGCGAGGAGAGGGCTGCTCCTCGCGCGGGGTTGTGCCACTTGGGCGCTTCAGTGGGCCATATGAGTCTTTAGTCGAAAGAAGTGAATGAGCCCAGATGATGCGTGAGCTGAGTGAGCCCAAATTAGTCACGAGTCGAAATGAGTAAGTTCAAATGAGTCATGAGTCGAAACGAATAAGCGCAAATCAGTCGTGTGTCGAAATGAGTGAGTGAGTCCAGAGCCCAGATGTGTCGTGAGTCGAAGTGAGTTCTGAGTTGCAACGAGTGGCTGACCCCGGATGAGTTGTGAGTCGGAAAGAGTCCAAATGAGTTGGGAGCCTAAATGAGTTCACGTGAGTTTCAGTGAGCCCGAGACTGGGAGTCTGAGTTTCAGTGTGCCCATAGGTTGACCAAACTTTTGTGAGTGAGCGTAAGTGCACTCTTTATTTTGTCAAGGTATTCTTGGGTCAGGCTTAACGCTTGCAGGGGCGCCACTGTGCGGGCGCGAAACGCGGGGCTCGTGGCGCCTGCCATGCTTGTGCTCAAGCAACGTCTCTGAAACATTGCAACTACGGTCGCTTCCTATCTTTGCGGCACGCAACGATGGGGCCTGAACATATTCGTTTACTCAAAGCGGCTTCTAAACAGCCTCTTGCCGACAACCGGACACCCCGCGTTAAATGCTCCAGACGTGCTTTGCATCGATTCAAAGGATACCACGCGAAATCGCCCGCTGCGGCTGCGTTTGCATTTAATGGCGATCTTCCCTTTGCCGGAAATGCCTAACTCGTTACATCGCCAGCATGGTTGTGCGCATTAACTCACGTGTTTTTCCTTTTTGCTGAACACGCAAATCGGATTAGGGAGCAGCAAAACAACGCTATATCCTAGCGCTAAACTTATGCATGCGCTAACTGTTTTCCTGCGTTTTGACGCATTAAAATGCGAAGGAGCAAAAGCGCCAAATCAAACACGAGTACCATAAGTGTACGGACAGGAACCTATTTTGTACCCCTAACACGGGAATTATACTACTGTACGAAACCGGACAAATGCACTACATGCTGCTTTGACTTGGCTAGAATGCATCTGCATTTAATTGCAGCCCTGTTTTGTCGGTTAAATGAATAATGAAAGAAGATTGTAATTACGTGCTGAAAAAAAAGCATGGCAAATTTACCTCTTTCACATTTGGCCGTTCTTTCTTTCGATTCCTTTGCACCTGACTGTGCCGGCCCTCTTCCACACTTACTTGAATCACAAGTTCACAACCGCTCTGAATCGTTTTCATAAGGCATTTGTGCTGTCGCCGCTGTTCGTTCACATCAAGAAAAAACGAGTGACGCCCCCTGGCTAGAGCTGTTGAATAAAGAACACTGAGAAGCTGCGCACCCCCACTTCTACCCAAATCAGGCTTCGTTGAGGTAGCTGGTTCCGTACACGAATTAGTAATATCTAATCGTTAACTTGCACACCAAGTATAGTGCGGGCCTGATTTTCGTGTGGGTATTTACATTTACTGGCCCGGCGTTGCACGGCGACTCTTTTGCGTATTCTGACGCATTCAATTTTCCGGCTCGTTGACGTGTCTTAAATAGCACGTCACATTCCAAGGTGCGGATATCGAATTCTTAATTGTTTATTCGGATCGTTAGGCGCAGCAACGACCCGCGAAAGCGGCCAGACGGCGATGCGTGCGCGCTGCGCTCTGTCGTCAGGCCGTTCCGCTGGCACTTCGCGGCGACTGTATGGGCGTCCTTGAATTACCTGTTTCTTGCCGGCAGCAGAGACGTGTTGTTTGTCACCCTTCGTTCCGGCGTGCACGTCATGGCGCTTCGACGACTGAGCTCAACGCCGCATCGTGCCTGACAGAAGAGAGCAGGACACCTACCGAAGCAGTCAGCTGCGCCTGTTCTTTTTGATCGCGAAGTACTCACAGGCTAAGTTAACCCGGTTTTGGCAAAGATTTCGCTGAGAATCCAAGTTCTGTTATATTTTTTTGCCAAATCAGTTCCGTCACATTTAACCAAATAAAGCTTCCGCTGTATCGTACAGCCTGCACGTTTTCTCAGTCTCGCTGAAGACGGCCTCAGGACATAAGAAATAGCACAACAGCACATACTGCAGGGGCAAGGAAGAACACGCACGAGGGATGTTGCGCTACTTCGTACATGTCATCTGCTACAAACAAGCCCAAATTGCCAACTTAATACGTGGTTTTCATGTCCAGCAACATCAGCAACAACACCAACAACAGCAACAACTGCAGCAGCAGCAGCATGATTGGAGCGGAAATTGCTGCCCTGATACTTGTTGAATAGCGGTGCCTTTAATGGGCTTATTGTGGGCGCGGCAAAACCGAGAAGCGTTAACCAAGCGCGAGAACGCGGGCGATTTTCCACAGCCCGCGCTTTGTATTCAGACGCTGCAAGAGACTGCGGAAAAGACTCGAGTAGTGCCCAGGTCACGTTTCCGACGAAACTGCCGCTCTTCGTACGTCTCTCGAGCTGTCTTACTGCATTACTCTTGGAAAGCGCTGCGTGCCACCTCTCAGGCAACAGGCTTCAATTTTACAGCCCCCGAATGTAAGTGTACGCGAATATTCAAATTTGTTTAATGGGAAATATAATGCTATCTTATTCTGTTTGGTAAACGAAATGAATAGAACGCATATTTTGAGCGTGTGTCCTGACAGCTCTCAATTATTTCCAACGGTTCTTGAATGCCGGAATTGCGCAGAGCCGAAGTAATTATTCGACTAACGCCTTCATAAACGGCCCCTAGTTCCGAGGCCGCATTACGCATTACTGCCGCAATAGGTTTACACTCCACGGGATAAGGTCGCGGTGGGTACATCCGTCTATCGTCTTGCAGGCTACAGTTAACACCGTACGGCGTTGCAGCGGCTATTGCTTTTTCGATCGCAAGCTGCTACGGCAGGTGCAACTGCGTCCTTCGCTTGACCTGCGCGCTGTCTACACGCCGGTGGACGCCTCTGCTACGGCGCCGTGAACGGCGATGCGTGAACGGCGAGCCGAGGTGGGCTCGAACAAACGCATCGGCCTCCTCTTTTCCTGTGGCGCTCTCAGCTAGTCATGCTTCAATTGCGATTACGCTTTTCGGCTGATGGCCACGTTCTAATCTTGTTTCTTTTTAAAATATATATTTGAAGTCGCATGTGCGAACTTTTCGTGGCAGCTAATCTAGTCCCGGATTTGTTATTCAATTCCTTTCATAACCCCTGTCAGTTATCGTTTTGGTGATGTCAGTGTACTAATCCTCGATTTGAATACTAGTAAAAATGCGACGTAGTGGCGCATTAGTGGCTGTTGTTTATGACATGTAATTAAAAAAGAAAATCTCCTCTAAGGTAAATCGCCGCCCATTGAAAGCAGCGTACACGCAACAAAAACATAACTGCTAAAATATTCGGCTCGTAGTTGCTTCGGTTCTTTCTGCTATTCTAGTGGTATTCATTTACATTGTTCCTATTGTCTGATTCGTGTCCGATTCGGTAGCGAAGCTACTCTATTAGTATTCGATTTCGCTCTGATAAGCACTGTCAGCATACACCCACGTGCGCTCTCTGCATAAATGGCACGCTGCGCTGAATAATTTTGAACTCGCCACGTTGCAGGTACACTGCTACGCACGCCCACTCAGCGCTGTTTCAGAACTGAGTTACTTCAGAGTCGCAGCATCGGCAAACTGAATGTTCCAAGATTTGCCTTTTTGCGCATGTTCGTTGCAACTTCACGCATTCATTCTCCCCGGTCGTAGAGCTTTTCGGCGCCTCTTTGGCGCTCCGTATGTAAATACAGTGAATGGTGTAACTGCTGAATATGCAGTCGAAGCGTAGCCGCTGCGATTAATTCGGTTCGGTCAAAATGCCAAGGCTTCGTTGTCTGCCTAGGCGGTGACAGATTCCACGGGGATATGTATTATTAGTCCATGGGGAAGTGCTTGTTCAGAAATGGTGGCATTGTGAGGTGAACCGTTGTCCTGCATAGCGCACAACAGTTACTTGGAGTAGTAATATGCGGAGTGAAGCGTTGAATTGTTCGGAAAAGTATGTTTTTGTTTTTTATACCTAGAATTTAAGTTAGTCCGTTGATCAAACTCGTACCTCCCAAAATTTAGTTAAAGGTAGCCGGAGCCTAAAACTGCGAGTATATTTATGCGTTTGCTGGTTTGGTGAGTATACGAATCTTTGACGGAGTGTTGACCACTCGGCGCTTTTCTTGGGACTCTCACTGGGGGGACCGGGCGGCCTTTCTAGAAGCCAGGTTTTCTGAGGTCGAGTGAGCCTGAAGTGCTTGGCCGATACGGCCGATTGTAACCGCTTCGAACTAGGAGCTGTCGAGATTGATAGCAGAAACGGAAGCTTTCCCAGCGTAGGAAAACTTGGCGGAAAGTATCCCGAAAATTTCCAGGAACGCATCCAACCCTCAGTCCGCGCGTGGATTTGCATATATTTGGTTTCTTGTAGGAGCTTGCTTTACCGCGAACAAAAAAAAAAGAGCACGCTCAAGATAATTTTAAAGTATCTATAACCCATATCACTGCACCTCTCCAAAATAAGGGTCGACTGTGACATCTATATGATGGGTGCTATAATTACAGCTGCAACCTTTTTGATACCGAAGTGTCTACACAAGTTATCTCTTCTTCTTGAGTTGTGTGACGAGTAAGGATTACTTCGGAAGGTGGTGGTCATTTTTGTGGTTCATATATTCTGAAAAGAACGAAGGCAGGCACTATGGAAGAAGATAGCAATGGCTTATCATAGTGTGCAGTATATGTGGCAAACGCCACTTATAGTGCGAAGATAACCATATATGCATTTTAGCAGCCTGCTTGTACACGTCTGTAGCGAGGTGACATTTTTTTTATGCCTGTATAATTTCCGTGGTGTATTCTTTGTGTTTTTTTTCCTTGGGCTTTGGAGAATGTTCCAATGAATAAGAGATATGCCTCCAAGGCGACCAACCTCCCTGATTGTACAGGAATGTGATACCAGTATATGAAATACGAGACCACGGGAACACCAGTGTAACGAGAATGAGTCTACACTGAAAAGAAGACTTGAAAGCTTCTGAGGTGGTAAGCAGTTCAGCAAGCGAGAATATAGCAAACTAGAAAAGAAGCAGCAGCAGCACGCCCCTTACGTACATACGGCAGTTCCGCAAAATTTACGTGCCCCATATGCTGTACATATGTTGGCCGTCTATAAGATAACGATGCTTGGCAGATGAGCTGAGATAATTTAGCGAATCATCGAGCTGTGATGGCGCCACTGGTAACTACAGATGCGTAGTTTAAGCTGCAAGTGTCATATAGCAGAAATCTCAGATCAGTTCGCATGACATTGAACTTGAGCTTGAACAGCTGTCACGCTGCTCAAGAGCGCTGAAAACGACATACACCCTCACACATGTTTTCACCTCATGATGATGTAACATCCTTGCGTCTGCGCATCCTTGAAGGGTGCATAAGTGCATTAACGATGTCAATTACTCATTGTACTATTAGAAAAAAGCTGCGAAATGTAAGGCTGTGAAAAGGATTTCTCAAGCATCGATCGTTATATGCCCATAAGGGCGCTTTATTTATTTTTTTTTTTTTACAGTTTAGTTTACTCAGAGTGTGCACTTGATTCCTTTCTCTCTCCACTTCTTTGTATGACATTTTACAAACGTTTTTTGAGTTCCTTTAAGCAGCGAAATGAAGAGCTTCAGAGAGATGGAGATTCGCCTTTCTTTTTTTTTCAAGCCGCAGAGCGCAGACCTCTTTTGCATATCAGTTTTGTGTCATATCCCACTTAACACTTGGGGCACTCGGAAAGAGGACTGTGAGAGTAGGATGAAAAGTTTGGGAGATTAAAAGCAGCATCCGGTTCTCCGCCGGGCATCTCCGGAAAACAAAAGAAATTCTGGGGATACCTAAGCATCGCCTTGAGGGTCCGGGATCCTCTTTGCATATAACTTCGCCGACACGGACCCTTTGCTCTATTTTATTTGTATCTTTTCGATTTTATTTTATCACTCTTGTTTTATTTATTTATTCACGTACCACAAGGCAAACGAGGTTTCCTTTTAACCAAGTCAAACGAACGCTTCGCACTGGTCGAGGGGTAGCGGTTCGAGTCCCGGCTCGGAAATTTTTCTTTTCAGCGCAGTTGCTTTTCTTTCTTCACAGGCACTACGTAATGGTGGTGGGATGACGTCACGACCGTGTAGACTAATGAGGAATTGTGCAATGACGACGCCAGTGTTATGCGGGTGATGGTTGGGGGGGGGAGGTTCAATTAGTCTCTAGAGGTCATGTGTTTGTGACGTCACGACCTTCTCAAAAGCCAACGCCATGAATTCACGGTGGTTTTTTCCGCTGAACGGAACCCTCAACGCTGTAGCGTTAATACGGAGCAGGGACGATGACGGGAGTGGGCGGAGTGGAGAAGGTCGTCAAGCGCACACGGGGCCTGACAAAGCCCACTGAGCTGAGAAGGAGGACGCACAGGCCAGCCATACTGAGAGAACTCGGAAAATCAAGCAGAGTCGTGGTGAAATGGTATCGCTATGGTGTGTGGTCACAGTAGTGATCCGGAGTTCTCGATACAAGCAGGAGGCGGTTCTCCGGGCTACTCGGGTGTAGTGAAGCGCGACTGCCGTCGCACAGTCAATCAAATCGTTGCCTTTCTCTCATAAAACGAAAAGAAAAATATAATTAATTTAAGTAAAAGGACAGATCCAGTCTTGGCCATGCACACGAAAATTTACGTATTCCTGAATGGGATTTATTTCTATGGACTGTCGTAAAATGTGCGACGCCCTAGTAAAGGGCAAAGTACAAAGCGAAGCGCTTTCTTTCGCTGAAATTAATCCAGAGATCTATGCTAGTCTCGTCACTGAGATCAGGTCGAGGAGAGAATAAGCCGATCTCTGTAGCTGAGGCGTACGAGGAAACGTCGCAGCCAGTCATATTGGTATAGCCACGTGATACGCATATTTATTTCGAATTTATTCATCGATATTATCCCGGTGACGTCTACTGCACAGATCTCCAGTTAGCCCTGTCCAATACGGTAGCCGCTGACCACTCTATGCCAGCAGATTTCCTAATCTCGTCTCCCCACTTGACTCATGGCTTGACCCTCGGGTACGTGTTTCTTCCCTTGTAATCCATTAGCATTCTACTGCACGTCTTTAAACAGTCACTGTCGTCGTTTCCGTCGTCTTGCATGCAAGCAAGCGCCCGGCGTTCGCCATCGTCCACTCCGCTAGCACGCCTGAGTAGCTACGCGCACACGTGCACTCCAGCGGCGCCGTGAGGCGTGTGGCGCTGCTCGGGGATTCGAGAGCGCCTTCAATTTTTCACCGGTTTCCCGACCTAGTACGTGGCCTCGTGGAGGCCGATGGCGAGGGCTGCAGTCATTTCGCGCCTATGTGCAATGTTATAGGCTGTCCACTGCGTGTGCTGCATAATTTTAGCGTGCGTGTGCGTGCTTTTGAGCATGCACGTCGCAGCCTTCAGCGATATGCCTAGGATGATCCTGCCCCGTCTCCTTTCGTTCTCCCAGCGAATTCCTGCATGTACTGTGTAACACGAATAAAATAAACGCTGTTCATGGATAAACTTCCTGCATACGCGTGTGCCGCGTCCTACGATCCTCGACGCCAGTGGCCCATACAGCGGTCTGTACGAAAGAATTGTGTAAATTGACTTCATTAATGTTTATAGTGTTTGCTATTTATGCATTAATTTATTTGGAAAGGGGTGCATTGACACGAACGTCACGTTCCCGTTCGAAATCAAAACTTGTTAACTGGCGACCTTTGTTGAAGTGAGAGCGTGTACGGCACCATAACTACAGCTCACGAAACTCGGGCAGCCCCTCGTGAGTCGACATACCTTCCGCAGGTCCCGCAGGTATAGTAATTCGACTTTGGACCCACTCATATGCAGGCAACTTGGCCACCTGCGTAGCACTTATGGAGTGACTTGCACCGATTACGTGTCTGATGCCGCCTTCGTGCATTGCACATTTAATTAGACCGTTCCGACTGTACTACACGGGACAAGCGGCTCCTCCTTGCACGGTCTCCTGCCTGCGTCGTACCTTGCCGCTGCCAAAGAAGGGGTGGAAAAGCTTCTATCGGTCCGCCAGCTCTGCACCTGGGCCCTCAGTACCACCCGCTGGCCTAGTTGGGCTAGTACGGCATGGACATATGTGCTTGTTATGCACTCAGCTGAGGGTGAGAAAGCGGCCCAGTGACGTTAACACTGTCCCGTTGAATTATAAGCAATGCGCACGGGCAGTCGTTATGTGACACTTTTACGCCATCCCTGCAACTGCTATCGTAAACTCCTCGCAATTAAGAAAACTCAGAGATTTTGCCTTTTGGCCGCCGCAGTGGCTCAGCGGTTATGGTGCTCGGCTACTGACCCAAAAGACGCGGGTTCGATCCCGGCCGCGGCGGCTGGAATTTCTTTGGAGGAGAAATTCTAGAGGCCCGTGTACTGTGCGATGTCAGTGCACATTAAAGAACCCCAGGTGGTCGAAATTTCCGGAGCCCTTCACTACGGCGTCTCTCATAGCCTCAGTCGCTTTGGGACGTTAAACCCCATGAACTAAACCAAACCAGATCTTGCCTTTTTTTTTTTTTGTGCGTTTGTGTGCGGGGGATTATAGCGCATCTCTCAAGAAATAGACGGATGAAGAAACTGTAGGCTTCTGGCTGCGGGTGGAGCAGCATTTCTCCATTTCAAGGCGAAGAGCGTGATTCTTATCTGAAGCCCTATGCTGTCAGAAACGAAGGCGGCCAAGAAAGAGCTGCGTACAATGGTCACCGAATAATACTTAGTGCTGCGACATCACGATAAGTTAAAGTGGCTGTTCGGGCTTGTTGGTAGTGCTCCTGGTTAAAGAATGCAGCGCGAAAAGACAAGGACATACTGCGTCAGTCCTGTCCACTTCTTCGTTCGTCCTTGTCTTTTCGCGCTGCATTCTTTAACCATGATCACGATAAGGCCTGCCTGTTCGAGTGACGAAACCGCACATGAAGTGAAAAACATTTAACGGTAGCTACACGCGTCAAGCTTTCTTTCGCAACGAAATGAGCTCAAAGAAAGTAAAAACAAAAATGTCACCCCATTGTTCTGGGTAAACCTTCGTTGCAATAAAATGACCCTCTTTTGTACAATCCTTTGCTTTTGTTCACTTGGTCATCACTCGTATATCGGCACCACGCGTGTGAAGACCGTCATACTAAAGTGGCAACCTTCTTGCAAAATCGACAGCACAGATGCTAACGAATAGACACTTCTTTTGCGCTTTATGCTGCAGAGAACATCGTGGGAGCCTATGCAAATTTTCACTCGCGGGCTGTCATCGATGGACACCTTCTTTCTGCCTGTGCCTTTGACGACGTTTCGAGAAAGACAGATAGTGGGTGGAAGGCGGCGTATGCATGCATAACTGTGCGGGTAAATTTTTATCCTTCCAATTTTTTTTTTCCCCTGCATGTGTGTCCGGAGCAGTAAAGTTTTCATATGTTCAACCATGTATACCCTGTTCTGCGTACGGCCTCATAACATCCAGAATCACGAAGTGAGTGTTAATCTCCAGCACGGACACTGCAGCCGGTGCTCCATTCGTCTAAGAGAATTTCTGCGCCATAATGATGCTGCACCGAAATCAAAGAAAATCAAGATAGCAAAATTTTACGTCTACTCTCATTCATGGCTGGATCGGAAAGCCTAAAAGCGGCAAGTGCTGCAAGAGAGCTTAGGAAAGCCCCATTTCCGTACTTCAGCCGCGTTTGGAGAGGAATATCGAGTCAATATTTACAGCAGCTTATCGGGCTTTTCTCGCGACATCCGTGGGGCTCGGATAGAAGTGGGTCCTGCAGCACCTAGATAATCTCGCTGGAGATTGCGCTTGCTGTGGAAGCTTGTATTGACAAAACTTCTCGCGCGTTCTTTCGGTGATTTACGGTTCTACTTTTAGCGCGGCAATGGCGAATAGAGGAAGTGGCCAAAGTGGATCGACGCTGGTGTAGGTATGACCGAAGCCCCAGAGGAATCACCTCGGGATTGGCTTAAAACCTCAAAGGGAATAAAAGTGATAGTGCGTTGCAGAGAAGTTTTTGACGCAGATTTTATCTCGCACTCCAATAGTAGGAGTACTCGCAGCCGTGGCATTTTGCGGAACACGCTGTCGCGAACACTGCGTGAGAAGGATTGTCTTAAGACGTCGTTGCGCTGACTTCAGGATGTGAAGAAAGCGCACTGCGCTGCAAAGCAGCTGTGACAAAGAAAAAAAAAACAATAAGAGACGGACCCACGAGCTTCGGAGGAGAAACATGACGTAAGCCCCGGGCGAGGCGCTGAAATGCCGCACCCTTCATCTAATTTTGCCGGCTTTCCCATCTTGCTAATAACTCTGAGTTCAACGCTATTACCGTTCTAGAAAGGACGATACCTTAATTTTTGTTCGATTACAAGTTCCGCAACTGCAAAGTAGACTTGACATTTCCGCATCGCATACTGGATTATTTCGGCGCCTCGAGGGCAGCTTAGTATTTTCTGCACTGCCCGTACCTCGATTTTGGATTGGCACGTCTGAGCAGGTGGGGCTTTATTTGCATTAATTATGTCCCTGTTATGTCTCGCAAAGTATTTCCCTGGCAGCTTCCGCATAGTATAAGCCGTCGTATCAACGCGTGTGTGGACTTTGGGCTGCCTGGACTGCTGGTGGACCATCAACGTTGGCCTTCCGGTGCGGCGTAGGTCGGAGCTTGCGTCTGTAATTGTTTTTTTTCTCATTCCATTTCTTTGTAAGTCACCTTGCCGTCTGCTTCACGTCGTTATGCAAATTCACGCATACATTTTTGGAATGCGCGAATAGTATTTTTTCGACGCAGAATAGAATACTAATCTATATTTGTGTGAATATTCGTGTAAAACTAACATTTATTCCAAAAACAACGAAGCGCCAGCGGAGGCACTATAATTCACGGAGTTAACGCTGCAGCTGTCGAAATACTCAACACTAATCAACATTAGGGGACACGCAGCATGGAGTCAGGATACTAACTTTATGACCGTCATGTTATGCGTATCGGAACATTTCCTTCTGCTACTGATGACGACAGCGAACAGACTAGCGTCAAATCTCATAAGACGAGGAGGATGACAGTTTCAGCCATGGTCCGGTGATCCTTTGCTCAATACCGCGGATATTCAGCACTTCAAGTACCCTTGGAATGTCCGGTCTTGTAAATCAAGGTTGTGTGAGGCGTCAGTGACGCTTTTGCGATGAAGAATCCCCCAGCTAAATTTGTATTTATGTAGATGCCGATTCGCTACGACAAACCTTTGTGGCAGGTACACCGGGTGAAACCTTTAACTGGCCTGATTTTTGCATCCCTAATCGCACCTTGTAAAAGGCTTCTCTCGACTAAACCTCTCGCATATTCATGCTGTAATTTGACGCTTGTGATGCCATTTGGTGGTCGTTTTTTTTTTTCACGTTATGCTTGAGTGGAGTAATTGCCTGATTAAATCAAAGTTATTAGTAATCTTCATCGCCTGCTGCTATTAAGAGCCAAACAAGAGGGATACGTTTTAATGGTTCTGGTGGCTCAATCGCTCTTACTCTGGGTAATTGACTTGTCTAGCATAGGAGGAGAGGTAACCCAGAGGAGGAAGCGAGATGAAACAGAATCAGTGGTGCGTGTGCAGCTTGTTTTAGCTCTTCGTAGCTGCAGAAGATGCGTATTTCTAATAATTGTTATCCATTAAGGCAAACACTTCACTCAATCATATGTAAAAAAAAAATGGGCCACCAAATGCCACCACACGCGTCAAGTTACAGCATGAATATGCCAGCGGCTTAGCCGAGAGAAGCCTTTTACAAGGTGCAATTATGGATGCAAAAATCACGCCAGTTAAAGATTTGGACGGGTGTACATTCGAGGGAGTTTAAACAATGAAATATTTCCTCCTCTCTTGCCGGCGGTTCGCACTTCAGTGAACGGCCTATCCGGAGGTCTCTCTCTCGAGGTTAGTGCTCCCTGTGTAACTCCCAGTTATTCTCTCGTTCGGTTCGAGCGCCAATGGATTCGCGTTAAGTAAGGCTTGCGGATACCTTCACGACTATATTATTGCAGCTGCAAGGTTACCTTGTTAGCTGTATTCAAAAACCTTCCGCATGTCTAAATATATGTATTTTTTTCTTTTCCTCGTACTTCAGAATTGTTTTATTATTTTCATTTTTTCTTCGATTGTTTTTTTTTCGAATTTCAATCATTTACTATTCTACTCCTCCGCCTCATGCCTCTCTTTTCCTCGCAATCGCCTATGTGATTTTCCTAGACATTCACCTCCACCTCCAGGCCGGTCCCCCCCGCGTGGATATGTGCAATGTCTACTGAGGTCAACAGCAATAACCTCCAGCATCGTTCATGAAGGCAGGGATTGCTAAATCTGCCTGGACACTGCCCTGTCACCCATTCTTGAAGGACAAATATGTGAGCAAACATTCCTCCTCGGTCACACCAATTGCGGCATAATGCTGCGCGAGGTCTGAGTGGAGCTTGTTTTTGAGACTGTCGTTGAAAAAAAAACCACGGTGTGCACCATTCCAACTTTGAGCCAATTAACGAAAAACTATTCGAAAACTTAAGAACGCGTATTCGATTCGTTTCGAATAGTTTTGAACATGCAATGTTTGATTCGTTCATCTAATCGAATAGAACAATATTCGATTCGCTATTCAAAAAATTTGAATTCTCGCACACCACTAATTTATTTCTCTCTCTCTCTCTGCTACCTATTCCACCACAGAAGAGGCACTCGACTCTTTTCGAGGATCCTTTGATTCATTATCAGGCTATTTTTGTAGTTTTATTCGCCGTCATGATCATCCTCCCTTCGTAGACAGTACCAGCCCCTCCTCTGTCGGCAATCTTTTCAGTTTACGTTAATGAGGTCACGCACTGTGCAAAAAGAGAAACGTGAAGAATATATTACTATTTCCGTCCCTGCATTTCTTTTTTTTTTTTGCACTATCATGAAGCGAGCAACACAGGAAGGAACTGTCTGCTATAGACCAGATTCTTTTACCCTCACACGCAGGCTGTTGGCGCGCCCCTACTCTCGACACCAGTCGCCATCTATCGGCGCGCGCGGCCCGATGGACTGCGGGTCGCGCCGGCGCCGCGCGTAGAATGCATGTTTACGTGTTCGCTTCTGTCGTTGTAGTGCTTCATCATAACGTATGAGGGTGTGTGCTGTGCATCACTACTCACATTTTCCTTCTACCAGACAGTACTGCGGTTATCTTGCGCGCAGTTAGTCATTATAACGTGACATTTCCGAGTTTTTTATCCGTTCATTTGAATGAAGTAAGTGCGGCGAGGCAGTGCGCGTCTGTCTCGTTGTTTGTGCCCACCATGATGACATTGATATTGATGATTAGCGCTCGTGTCCTGTCTTCTCCTTTTCTGTGTCTCGTTTTTCGCGCTACGTTTTTCAATGATCATATTCTGCTGGCTCAGGATTCTAAACGCTGGCACCGCAGCGGCGACGCTGCTCCACCGAGCCGCTGGTGCGGCGGCGCTGCTCAGGGAAATTCTGGAATAGTATTGCAGACAGCAAAGATTTTTCCCTCGGAGTAGTCGGCCAGGTAGCGTACGGACTGGAAACCGGTACTTCTAAGCACATTTCTGCGCTGGCGTGTCGTTTGTTGCCGTCTTTTACGTGCGCTATCATCTATGATAATTTTAGGCACAGGAATGTGGATTTATTTATTTGATCCAGTGGTGTAGTAACTGGATAGGTGAGCTGCAGACTGAAGGTTGTCCCGACGAAGCGCGTGTTTTCGATCACCTCCTTGCGCTGAGCTTGCTCTAGTTCCCATTAAACACATTTCATGCACAGGATTGTAAGCACGACCGCTACCGATTTCCGTTGCTCTTTCCGCACGCATGTCATAGGGATCAAGGGGGGGTAACTGGTTTACCGTAGTGTCTTTCTGCTTTTGCTATTTACCTTAATCATAGGAAAATATGCGCGATTTTAATACATTCATTTACACTTAGCCAAACGCCTACGCAACGCTGTCACACGCGGCGAGAGCTACCGAATAAAATGAACGCGTCTTCGAACCTCAGAATTCGTGAAAGCTGGATTCGCTGCTAATACCTATTCAAGCTTTGATAATTTGAGCAAAAGTACGTGTTTATGCACCAGGTTGCATAAACCATGACAAATTTTGTTTTTTGTTGACGCTGCGACTAAGTTAAGCTCACAGCGGTAATTTGTTGATAAACTGGCGCACCACGCATGCGACAAGAAAGCCCTGTTTGTGGGTGGTACTTTATGGCCGAAAGATTAAGAGTGCCTGAGAATTGGAACTGCATGCTAGCCGCACACCTAATATTTGATATTGAACAAAAAGTTTTTTTTTGGCAGTGGAGCACCAAGACGGTAGCGATATAAGCACGAGCGCGTTCTAAGCGTCAGCACAATTCACGTGAATGTCAAACTAAATGTCACTAAAACGCATCAGTGTGCTCCCTTTGATAACGTGAATACTTCCTGCAACACAGCCGCGCTGCGGAAGTATGCTCGGCAACGTTTTTTTAGCGCCCGAAGCGCGGCTACATGCAGGCGCGGCCGCGGAGCTGCCGCAGCCCCGCAGTCCCCAAAGAAACGCCCGCACCGCGGCGCACCAGTCGGCGGAAAATGGCCGCGCCCAGGAGCGGCTCTGGATTCTGGTCTATACTATTACACTATACAGCAGGCTCAGTGACAACGGGGAAGCAAGTCTGCACAAAATGGTTAATCGGATCTCCATCCCGTTCCGCAGTTTTCGCTATTCGCAGTGAAGTCTGGAAAGTACGTTAACCATGACTTGCTTTCCGCGCGTTCACCGCGGTTAGCGAGGAACGCCACAACTGGAAACAAATCCTATTACCCCGAATAAGCCCGTTCTCCCCACCCCGCTGACGTTCGTGCGCCTGTTCACGTATGCGCACGCGGTGCTGCGCCGCTGCGTCGCCCCAGCCCCTGTGTGCCGGGCTGGCACGCAGGAGCCGCCGCATCCGCTGCCGGCCCCCCCGGTTTCCATCTTCTTCCGCTCAGCGCAAACATCTCGCGCGGAGCTCTCGGGGGACCGCGGACTCAGCGAAGACCACCTGACGGTTCGTCTTTGCCACAGCAGCGTATCGATCATCGTGGCGTGCTCTGCGGCGCTGTTCTGGCGGCGTGTTTCCCGGCGGCCGCCCGGCCTGCCAGAGGCACTGTGCGGGCCCATTGTTGCTCCTCTCGCGCCCTATTCATCGCCACGAGCGTGGAAGCGCCGCCCGATTCGTCTCGGGCTGAAACGCACTGTTCGCCACGGCGCCCTGCATTGCTGCTCGCGATTGAGTGGCCGAGACTTCGTGTATATATAAATAAACGACAGAAACGAAAGAGTGGATAGGGGAGGGGGAAAGTGTGAAGTGCGCCCGATGCACTCTCGTGGAGGAAAATCAATCACACCGCTTGACGGTGGGAATTAATCTTTGTCACATAGCGGCGCACCAAACCAAAAGTATAGTAGTTACCGAGAGTGGCCGCGAGTTCTAATTAATCGAGAAAATTTCTCTCCCCAGCACTACACTGTTGCCCCTTCAACTAATTCCGTAAAGTGCGGACAGCGATGTAACATTGGCGTGGCAGGGTATTCCTCGAAACACGCCATGGAGGGGCGACGAACTGCACTGTGGTTGACAGTATGAGAGTATCACCAGTGTACGTGCCGTGTCTGTTCGAGCAGTTATGTCTGGTTACAGAGATAAATCTCGGGGAAACCATGCCTGACATCAGCCTTCTTTGAAGCCGTTTCTTGAACTGACAAGCATGCACAAGCGCTTGGGTCGTGCACTCGACCCAGAGCCCTGCTCACCTATGACGAGGGACGCCTATAATATCCCAACAAAAACCTAATCCCCTGGCCTGGTGCAAGTCCCTCCGATATGAAAGGAAATAAAGTTTGAGCACTCAGCTAACGATTGTTTCATAGTTATGTCTGACAAGTAGAGTTTAACTTTTTTTTTTAACTGGCTTTATTTTTTTTTTGTGTAATATCCAAAAGTCATTTTAAACTGTAGTAGAGAAATTACCAAAATATTCGTCTTTTTGTGCAAACTGGTTGTTCGCTTTCATATTGGAGAGACCTGTACGTGTACACAGAAAGTTTAGCGCCTTTAACACTTAATTTCTTGCGTTAAATCAGCATTACTTGCAAAATATTATCATCTGCAAATCAGGTCGTCAAAGAACGTACAGAAAACCGATCGCTCTGCGCTGTGTCGGATACACCCGGCAGGGGCTAACTCGGCCTGGTTTCTGTCGTGTTCTAAAGAGGAGCACGCCATAGTGTCACACCAGCCAATGCCTTCATGTTTCGGAACTGGCCTCTGCAATAGCAGCCTGGAGATTATTCGCGATCCACGCAGTCTGATTTGTCGTATTCTGTTGCCGCATAAGGAAAGAAGTGTTGTGTATTTAACGCCCGCGGAATTAAGTTTGTCCCAAAATTGGCGCTCATCCCGTCTTGTTCTGTGTGTCATTGTCTTCAATTCGCGCTGTACCGCTTTTTTATTTTTAATTGAACCAACGAGCCCGCAACAGGTACTGCCCCGTTTCGGACTTCCCGCAGGGTGGCGCCCGAGCATATACAGGAACACTACTGTGCCTTCGCAGTGAGCAAAGAAACGGGCCACATAGGTGTGGCTGGACGGATGCCGTATGTTTTTCCTCTGGAGAGATCACGATAGCCCGCTCGATTTCCGGAACTAAGTTTCGGCTCTTGGTACAGCGTCTTCCTTCACTCGGCACTACCTCGAACGACTTCTCCTTCTGTCCCCTGTGTGCCCTGTCCCCAGGGCTCGCGAACCGGATGTTCATCGGTATAATGTTATTGCTTTTTTTTTTTTTCATTTTTATTCTCCGAACGCCGTTGCGGCGCGTTATTTTGCTGCGTTCTGCCAATTGCTTCGTGCGAGACTAAGCTTGCGCCTGAGTGCGCCTTTTCGAAGAAGCCGCCTCGGTGCTTTCCGGGCGAGCAGCGACGTGCGCTTCCGCCTTCCGGTTGGTCGATAAGTATGCGGAAGCTTAACTCCCAGCGATGCCAAAGAGAGCCAGTGAAATTAAAAGGAAACGAAGTCAACAAACGTAGCCGCAATCCTTACGCAAACCCGCTCCGCGCAGGCTTGAAAAAGAGAGGGTCTGACCACTCGGCACGATCACCGTGACTGCAGAAGCGAAACGTCAGCGTCATTCGTATAAGCAACCCGACGAAATGACGTTGCGTCGTTGAGGATGAAAACGTTCGTTGTCTTACACCTGCTGCGCCTAGCTGAAAGAGGTGCTCAGGTCACGAGTGCTGCTACACTGAGCCGCTGCTATAACTAATTGAACCCGCCGCGATGGCTCAGTGGTTACGGCGCTCGGCTGCTGACCCGAAAGACGCGGGTTCGATCCCGGCCGCGGCGGCTCAATTTCGATGAAGGCGAAATTCTAGAGGCCCGTGTACTGTGCGATGTCAGTGCTCGTTAAGAAAGAAGCCCAGGTGGTCGAAATTTCGGGAGCCCTTCACTACGGCGTCCCTCATAGCCTGAGTCGCTTCGGGACGTTAAACCCCAATAAACCTAAGCTGTAACTAATTGACCTTTGCTGCCTGACTGCTTTACTTTTATTTTTCTGCCTTATCGAACCTGTAGGGTGGCGGCGAATAGCAGAGGAGGGCCTGAAATTGATGAGTGGCGGCGAATCGCAGAGGAGGACCTGAATTTGATTGCCGGTAGGAGCGGTCATGGTACAGCTCGATGTTGTTCTCCGCATTTGCAACATTTCGATCGTGGCCCTGAGAGCCTGTCTCGCGCTTAACGCAATATCTCGATAAACCGCTGACTTCTGTGCCCGTGGAGCAGCTTTTCTGCGAAGCTCATATCTTTCGCTTGGCCGCGGGCGTGAAGAGATCTTCGGTGTCGTCTGCTGACGCTCACAGTGGTGCACGCACTTGTTTCTGCAGTTCTTGGACGGTCGGAGAATCTTCGCCACAGAACAGAGCCGATCGCCTAAGCTGCGAGGTCATCTTTCTCTCTACTTTACCGAGCGAGTTCTGCTATAAAGCAGCTTTTTTTTTTCTTTCTCATTCTTCTACAAACGATAGCTGAACAGGATACTGAATCTGGAATAAATGCTTCGAGTGTAACCTAGAGCTGTCGCGTAACTTAGCTGGTCTATGAGGATGTTACCCAGGTAAGCCAGGGAGCGGACAGTCTCCAAAATGCCTCGTGCAGTTATGTGATACATGGTGACCTGGTCCACGTGGCCAGATGCTGTTATTGCTGTTTCTTCTTGATTCCGCGCTCCAACAAATACGGAGAGTCTGATGGTGTATTTGTTTATTTTGTTATATTCTCGATATGTGAACTTTTGATACAGGAACATGCCTTCCGGGAAAGCCTAACGTTTACAAGATACTCGCCGAGGCTGCCGTCAAACTGAACAAAAAGGTGTCTTTTGCAGAGAGTCAGAGTTGAAATTCCCGAATTGTGCAGGAGGTGTGCGTCGTTGCGTGGGGATGAGGTCATTTTTTAAATTGTCAGAAGAAAAGCAGTGCCGTTATATATCGAGCGGTTACAGGGGCGGAACACTTACTGACGTGTGTGGTACAAAAGGTGTACATAGAGCTGTTAGCTATTGAGAGAATGCATGCGGGGTAATTTAAGAATGTTAAACGAAACTAAAACTCAAACTAAAACACTAAAACGAAACTAAAACTTTACTGTAGTGTCGATAGTCTCAGCCGACACTGGATGTGATAACGTTGTCCGCGCAGGTAAGTTCTGTTCATGGAAAGCGGACACATCATGGTTGAATCAGAAGTTATATGGTTCCGTGTCGTTCATCTTCCAAAAGTTCGCCCTTTATATGCGCGTTTCTTTTTTCAGGACCCTGATGACGCATAGGTCCACGCAATGCTTGTAGCAGCCGCACCTTAAGATAATTCTTCCTCTTGGATATAACCTTTGACGAACATCTCTGTACGCAAACAAGCCTCTGAATTCGCTCAGAAGTCGATGAGGCAAGACCATCTTTCTGTGTCCTCGCATCGAGAGAGCTGTGACATTTGCTTGTGAAATGTCGTGGCGCCGCCGCGGTGGCTCAATGGTTATGGTGCTCGGCTGCTGACCCGAAAGACGCGGGTTCGATCCCGGCCGCGGCGGCCGAATTTCTTTGGAAGGGAAATTCTAGAGGCCCGTGTACTGTGCGGTGTCAGTGCACGTTAAAGAACCCCAGGTGGTCGAAATTTCCGGAGCCCTCCACTACGGCGTCTCTCATAGCCTTAGTCGCTTTGGGACGTTAAACCCCATAAACCAAAACCAACCAAACCGAAATGTCGTGGCAATAGCTCTCGCTAACGTGGGGCCAAAGATCGAAACAAGCTTGCCATGGTACTGTGCGTACAGTTTTTCTCAGGTGCCAGAAAAAATACGCGTTGTATATCGAGTTGGGAATTGATTTTCTGCTTGGCGCAGCGAGTTTATGACGTGTTGTGTGCATGCAGTTCACGAGACGGCAGTTTCGCGTGGCCGTTCATACTCCGGGCTCGCCGGTCGTTATACTAGGAGCCGGCTGAAATAGCCACGCCTGTGCTGTTCCTCCAGGAAATGTTTTGCTAGCAGCCTGACCCTAAATGTTTACTCGTCTGAGCCCCGCCCTGTTTCTGAACAATACATACATTAAGAAAACGCAACATGAATTTCTCCGTAACACTAGTTTTTCAGGATCCCCAAATTATTCTCGTCATCCCCTTTTCTATGATCGAAACGTGAACTTTAGTGCAAAGCAAACGCATTGCTCTTCACTTACTTTCTTTACTTTCCTCGAAAGTAGCTTTATTACTTTCGCGTACGTTTTGTGTTTGTCATTTTTGCATGGTAGGCTGTTTTAGCTAGAGCACGAAAAAGAAGCAAACCGGTGACACTCTTTGACTCGTCGCAGAACGTTAGGTCGAGGCGACATTTTGACCCCGTCGCACTCGTAACATGCATTTCAGTCGTCACTGTCAGCAAACGCAACTGTAACTTTCGTTGTTCTCCCATTCACCGGTCGTGGGTCAAGGTGAAGAGGGGGCTTTGCAGGGACTTGACCCTGCAACGCGCCCTCGTCACCATGCATGGTCCACGACCTGTTAAAAGCATGACATAAAGGCTGTTTTAATAAACGTCTCACCACCACAACCACCACCCACTCACGCGGTCACCGATTGTCCCGACTCCTCACGTGGCGAGGCTTCCGGTGGCAATCGCAGTATCAGTGCGCCTGTGCCCTTAAATTGTCAAGACCTCTCTGAGGGTTATCACTGGGTTCGCGGAATCTGCAAGGACGGTCGCTGGTTCCGCTGCGGCACCGCTCAGGTAGGGAGGCGCGCAATATGCTGCGTTATTATTTCCGCTATAAATGGCCCCAACTGATCTCGCCTGCGCGCCCTATGGCTCTCGAGTTTGTTACGTCCGTGACTACCCGAGAAAGAGTTCACTTTGACCCGATACATAACGAAATGAACGCAACGTACTCTGGCCAGCACACTTTAAGGATTCATATCGACGCGGCTTTTGTCATATTATAATTAGCAGCGGTCGCATCCTCCATATTGTATAAGCTACGTTTACGCAATTATTTTCTTTCTTTTATATTTTATTCGCATTCCGATCATTTCAGTCAGGTCAAATCTGGTACTTTATTTCCGTCTTTCAGCCCGGACAGAGGGCCTCCGAGGCAGTAAAAGCTTCTGCAAGCAATTTGAAGAGGCCGCAGCCCCGTAGCCTTTTGTAGCATCAGCATCTAGACAAACGCGATGCAAAAACAGAATTAATGGAGCGCAATATATTAAACCTTTTACCGGTATCACTGCACATAGCAACAAGAAAGTGCCACTACGTGGTACTATAGTATATGCCAGCCAGAGAAAGAGAAAATGTTGTTTTTGTGGGGTTTAATGTCCCAAAGCGATTCAGGCCTTGAGGAACGCCGTAGTGGAGGACTCCGGATACTTTCGACCACCTATCGCACAGCACACGGGCCTCTAGCATTTTGCCTCCATAGAAATGCGATCGCCGCGGCCAGGATCGACCCCTGTCTTTGGGGTCAGCAGTCGAGCACCATTACCACTGAGCTACCGCGGCGGCTTTTTAATAACTTTTTTATGTAAATTATCCTTGTGTAGTTGATGCTCAGTTCGATGTGTTGTAGACCTGACGTAGCAATTTATTCTGCAAGAGAATGGTAGAAGGGCAAATTAGAAAGCAAGTCTGCTTTTGCCAGAAGTATGGCGAAGATGATGAAATATTCGGAAATAAAATGTCGAGTGGTTCACTGAATACTTTTTTGGTTGCATCTTAAATATTGCAGATTTCCATAAATCCTGCTGCACTGGCGGTACCCGTCAAATTTGAATTTTTTGTAACTGGAAGCGGCCGGAGAGAACATTCGGACGCTCATCGTTTTACTCCGCCCTGTAAATACGTCGTAACATAAAACCCAACACAACACAACGCGAACATTCTTTCCCGTGCATTTTTTTATCGCAGAGGTTTGTTAAAGCCGCGTGCTCAAGGCCGAGCTTCGTGCCTTCGCTAATGGTCTGGACCCTTCGCGCGAGGAACTTAGATGAGATTCTGCAGCTGGGCACCCACGAGGAGCGCTGCATAAGTGAGCATTCTGCCGTGGACGCACGGCCGAACAGATTACGTCAATCTGGCGTGCTTCGCTCGCCCTCTTTCGCCCCCAGCGGCAGCACGCGCAGCGTTGTCATCGAACGAGACCCTTCCGAGAGCTCCAATTAAAGCGACTTGTGCGCTAACTTGGCGCGCCGACCGAGTGCTGTGCAGTTCTGCGCGAACTCGCACGTCGCCATACCTCCACAACTCCGTGGTGCGTTTGAAAGGTGATTCTATCGCGACGCTTGCTACGACCGACTCCCTTCCCTGGTTGTTAAGACAAATAATAGAGGTTATGTGAAAGGTCTCCCGGAAAGGTCTCTCGCCGCATCTCGGCCATTCGTTAAAGGAGTAGTAGAGACATCAAATTTGTATGTTGTACTCTTTTCACGCTGAACATTGCGTACGGCGTCATAAGCC
The DNA here is from genome assembly GCF_055824585.1 of Amblyomma mixtum. Lineage (NCBI taxonomy): Eukaryota > Metazoa > Arthropoda > Arachnida > Ixodida > Ixodidae > Amblyomma > Amblyomma mixtum. Next base: position 142,903,177 of record NC_143014.1, on the reverse strand, counting down.
CTGGAGCACGACGTATTATTTACCAGTGCGGCACTATCTGCCATTCCAGATGACAGTACCGGAGAACTTGAAGTAGGTATACAATAGTTGCGTATTCTTTGCCTGTTTGGTATATTAGGGAGTAAAAAAAAAAGCAATAGATGCCATGAAATCTTGAGGAGGAAGAGCAAGAAAAACTTTCATATTTAATCAATGGAATGGTAGTTTGTGGCCATCCTCTTCTGGTGGTGTCCTTAGTCCAGGACTCCGTTGGCTGTCGCTGTCCCGCGCGCCCACTCGATCAGCCGTTGCTGGTCTTGTGGGCCTGTGCTGGACAGAGCAGCCTCCCAAGAGGAGACAGTTGGGTGGAGTATGGGTGGTTGGCGTCCCGTTGGATTGATTGTACGATGGCACGCAGAACAGATCCTGATTATCGAGCCTGAGTTGGCCTGACATTGCTATATTTCTTCTTTTTTTTTCTTTTGGGGTATACGAAGGGCATGATGTAATGAACCAATGTTAAAATAGTGCAACAGCTTCGCGAAAGCATTGTAGCTACCATGCAGCCTTACTGGAAACTTTAGTGCCGTCGACTAGGCACATTCTCCCTGAGATTCGTGGTGTGCAGTTAGAAATTTTGTGATTTTCTTCCAGAAATTTTTGAGTTGGGGTATTCGTTGGCATAGAATTCAATTTGTTACATGAAGTGCACCCGGTGCTCGAGACAGTTGAAATCTGGGTGTTTCAATTCCAACATCGCGTAAGCTTTAAAAGGATCTCGCAGTGATCGACGGTATTCCAGAGCCCACTATCACTGCTTTTATGGCACCTACGCTACGGCAGAAGTACGGATCATACAGAATTAGATTACTGCCTAGTTTTCTGTATTGATGCCGCCATGTTCTGTTCGTTCCAGTGGCCGACACCAAGACAGTGTCGGCCACTGGAACGTTAGCTCTTTCGAAGAGCATAATTATACTTGCGGAACTAATTAACGCCACAGTTTTGTTTTCAACGCCAACCAAAAGTACGCATGATAATTTATGACGCAGCGTACAAAGCAGTTAATAACTATTCTAACTTCAAATATATACGCAAGACATTTAAATGTACATTGGCTCATAGGGGACGCTGTGATTGTCTCAGATAAGTGGGTGCAAGGGAAATCTGCACTGAAAAAATGTAGAGAGAGCGAGAAAAAACTTTAATGACGATAAATTTAAGACTTAGCAGGGAAAAAAAAGAGGAAGAACATTATCGCCCTCGTCCGCCGTTTGCTCGTAAGCATAGTTGTGTTCGCAAAGGTGGCAGTGAGAGTGCCGTGTGCTGGTTTAGAATACGTGCACTTTGGGCGACTGCCCCTAGACATGCATGGTGCTTGACTCCATACAAATTTTATCATATACAATCTAGGGCCCTTCGTTTTCGTGTGAAACCCGATTTTACCCAATTTTTTGCACTCCGAGCAAATTTCTTAGCAAGCGGGTTAAACCCGATTTCTACCCGAAAAGAATCCCTGTAAGAAACTCAGTTTCACTGTGGACGAAGCTGAATACAGCGCTAGCAAATTAGCGGACATCTTGTGCGAGTTTTCAGTCAAGTGGTCATTTTAAACTTCTTTTAAGGCTTTTTATTTATCACGGTGGTTAATTTGAGGCCATGTTCGAACAGTAAGTTTTGGAAGCGAGGAGTAAAAACGCGGTACTGACCAGACATCTCATTGGCATCATTCTGTCAAGCGGTACACGCGCTTATGGCGTCCTGCTGCAGGCCTCTTCTGCGTTTAAAATGATTGCAGTGACATGAAATAGATGTCGCAGTTTACAAGGGCGGATAGGGGTTTCACGGACTGAGAAGTGCTGCGTATTAGTGATAACGTGCGCGACGAAAGAATTATAATAAATAAGAAAAAAAAAGAATTATCTGATTTTGTAGAAGGATTGGAGAGCAACCTGATATTTCTATATTGTTACAAAACAATGCGCAAAAGAATGGAGCATTTTATGTCCCGCACGAAAACGAGCGCTTACAGCGAATTGTCTTCTGCTGCAAAAGATGGCTGGGTAAAACCCGAATTCTCGAAGCTGTTTGTAAATAACCCGATTTGTAACCCGAATTTCAAATAAAAAAATTTCGCCACATTTTTACCCCCCGAATTCTGGAAAAAAAAAAAAAAGTGGTAGGATTTTACCGTAGTCAAACCTAGTAGACGTGCCAAAGCATGTGTTCAGCCTCGTTGGCTCATGGTTTCGGTTTTCTGGGTCATCGGCTCGTCTGGCGACGATATTAATTCGGCAGTAGTATTAGTTGGTGAAGACGACGATGTGCAACGCACACAGCGAGAGTGTGTTGCAGTTCAACACGAGGCGTGATCGGCTGCGGCCATAGCATATAGTATAGTGCTCGCGTGCAGTGGCCAGCGAAGCTGATCTGTTCGCGCCGCCACAGGTACGAGTCCAGTCGCGGCAAGATTTATTTTGTTTACTTGTTTACGGCTTGGCCAAAGTCACCTTCAAGGTCAAGCTTCACACAAACTCGACGAGCCGGTTATACCTCGTGAAGCAGTGCTTTGGCACTAAAAATAAAACCCGAAAACAACGGGACCTATGCCCTGCTCTTCTGTAGCTTCGAATCGTGAGAGGCTTCGGAGCGGTGACTGCAGCCCTGGACCTGGAAGGAGAGAAAAGTACAGCGTGCCAAGCAGGACATGTGCCTGCACTAGGTGCAGGTGTTCAAGAATAGTGGGCTGTTATGACACGGCGCACCGTCTTGCCAGCACTGAACTCTCTTCCAGCGCCTTTGTGATTGAGTCCGTGGCGATTGCGAAGAGATCACGTACCTAGCACATCAACAGGGTAGGAAGCTCCGATAAAGTTTCTTCGTAACAGTTGTGGATTCTGTTGAAAGAAACAACAAAAGCGATCAAGGCAGCAGTTAAAATAAAGACGCAACAGAAGGGCATATGCGGTATTTTGCGGTGCAGAACATACGAGCATAAATAGCTATCCTTGTTCCTGGAGTTAAGGGATTTGATTTGTGACGTAGCGCTGCCTGTGCGTGCACTTACTGTATGTTTCTCCTCTTCAGTTTACGTCTACGGTTTATTCTCACATCACGAGCACACAGCGCAGCCAAGCGCGGTCGCTCCCCCTTGCGTATCCAACAAAAAGGACAGCTTGTTTGTGGGGCTCGACGTGCCAATTCCAAGACCGCATGTGGCGTCCCGATGAAACTCGCGGCATTCTGAAGATGGAGAGAAAAAGTCCAGTCTTGGGAAAGCAGCGTGTTTACAGCAACGCGCGCTCCTCGCACGACTGGAGAATTAGACTGTTTATGCGAACAACTTGGCCCTGATTAACGTCCTCGCAACTCATCCCTGCCCCAACTGTCTCTTAAAAAGCTCCGCCGAATCCGATCAAATAAATAAGCTAATTTCGGAAGAAGACTGAGGCGCGGCCCGATGATGGGGGAACAGAGGACCATGGAAATGATAAATAAGTCAGATTCTGGGGACGCTGGCTCCATCCAACCCCTCACTTTCCCTTTACACTTCCTGTAGCGACCTCAACGTGTGGTCGCTGTTTTTTCCCTGGAACAGGATGCGCAGCAGCTGTCTTTATCGACGAGTAAACACCGCAGCGCAGACGCCTTGTTCGCAGTGTCTAGCCATCGCTGTCATGTCCTGCCTGTTGTGTGCGCAGAAATTTCCCCAAAAATATTCTTTTGTTCGTTTGTTTTCGGAAGTACAGCTATGAAGCGCAAAGAAACTTTAGGCGAGCCCCGAGCTGCAAGAGCGTTGCTTCCGCTGAATTCCTTTGTATCGTCGCCGGTCGAGTGCGCGTTAGTTTGCACACACGTTCGCCCATCCTGTTAGCCTCTTTCCGCCCATAGACACGTCTACACTGCGGCGCCTTGCCTCCACAGCCGCAGGCTGCAGAGGCGGCGGCGGACGGAGGGTGGCGCAGATAAGTGCCAGCGATAAATGGACAGAAATGGCAGCGCGCGAACGGTGAGGAGTGGGTGGAAGGGCTGGTTTTCTTCATTTTTCAAAGCCAGGCAGGCAGGCAGCGCGCGAGTGTTGTCCGCGTATCGTACGAAGCGGCGGCTTGACGGCGGCGGCGCCATCGTGAGCCAACTGCGTCCTTTCCAGCATTGCTCCATTTCCGGCCGTCGCTGACAGCTATAGGCTGCGCGAGAAAGTAAGAAACAAACGACAAAAGGAAGCTCCGGCGATCCCTCGTCATTGCAGGCTGCGAGAATCCCCCCCTTTCTCTCTCGGCGCTGCCAAACTGCCTACGATTTGCATGAGCTGAAAACGGTCCTTCCCCGCCCCTTTTCTTTCGGCCGACCGTCCGGAGCAACCAGCGTTTTCTTCGCCCCACTCTAGCGTTTCCACGAACTGGTCAACTGTGGGCCGTCCGTTGCTATTCAGCCCAATGGTTTCGGGATCTCACGAGGCGTAGCGCTTTTCTGGATTGCAGATGAAGCGCATAAACGATTTGCAAGTAGGCAGCGCTTGTCAAATTATGGAGTACGCTCCCTCTTGGAGCAGACTGCTTCGCTCTTCTTTCCGCAGCGCCGACAAAACTTCTTCGCACTGCGTTCAGGGTACGTATTTTCTTCTCATGCGCTGATCAGCCTCCTTTTTCCTCTTTTTGACCCCCCTTTCCGGCTTTCAGTTTTTTTTCTTTCTTCTCAAAAGTTCAGTTCAGGGTAACCGGAAAACTCTGCAACAAAAATGAAATAAACAGAATGGGAGCGCTCGGTTACTGTGGAGAGCTAAACGAACAGGTAAATTCAGTCAAAATCTTCATGGCTGCCTTAACTTTCCTTCCCGAGTGATGGTCTTGCATGAACCACTGATATTACGCACCGGTGCGTATACGCAATGTTTGTCTTCGCTCTGTGTTGACAGTGCACGCTCCGAAACGCCGCCGTTCGCAGTCGGCAAACTTGGGCTTTTTCAAAACACCAGTGTTCGTCTCTTACTGGCGCATGCCCTCCACGTTTGCCGAACCCTGTTTATCTTCCACTTTGCTTTCTACTGCTGCGTTATTCCACACTTCCAAGTCCGCGAGCAGGTAAGCGCTCTGCTTGTATTCACAAATTCATTCTATTTTCACAATCTTTTGCAGGAATTCAGACTAGAGTTTTTTTCTTGCGCTGCACGTTTCGTAAGCATACTTTTAGCGGCATATTTTTTTCTGCGTTTTAGTGTGCGCAGGCTTACACAGCCGTTTTATAATAAGTGCGCAATTACGCATTTTCTGTATGCTGCTACTTGTGAAATCTTGATGATAGAAGTTTGTTTTGTCGAGCTATTCGTGCTTATGTTTAATCCTATGCTTACGTAGCCGGCGCGGTTTCAAGGCAAGAGCATCGAATCAATGCATCTGAACAAAATTACCCACGCAGAGCGCAGTGAAGTCCCCCCCCCCCCCTGCCCTTTTTTAATTCGGTTATGACTGGTAACGCGCACTCAGTGGTAGCGCATATTTTATTTTACATTACCAAATGGCAAAAAGTCGAGTCGCGACATCAGTGATTTAGCCATAACCATTCTGCGCGAGGGGCATTGTTACGAGGTACACAGTGTATGCCGAACATGTAGATTTTGGAAGCCAAGGGTTTTTCCGTCTTTGTTCATGCCGATAACTAAACGGCAGTCGTAGTGTCTTGAGATAATAAAAGTGTGGAAATGTTTGCCTTGCCCATCAGCTTCTGGGGCTCCGGCTTTCCAAACAGTCATCTTTAGCAAGACAGCTAGGTGCGCGATGGGAACAAATGATTGATGGACGACCTTGCGCTCGATTTAAGCTAAGGGATGAACTATTGTTGGAATTCTGGACATCCCACCGCTGCCACCACTGCTGGGATTTTGGGCATCCCACCGCTGCCACCACTTTTGCGATTATGGCCATCCCATCGCTGCCACCACTATTACGACTTTGGGGCATCCCACCGCTGCCACCACTGTTGGGTCTGGGCCTCCGAGCCAAGAAACGGTCGAGGCGACGTTGAGTCAACGGACGTTTATGTATAATATGTACAAGGGCTTTACATGATACAAGGGACAAGAGCACCACGGGCTAGCACTAAGAAGGGCGGCCCTGTGCAAGCGTAGCTCCGGCGTGATGGCTCTTCTGCTGCCCGTCTGCTGCTCGGGCTCAGCGCGGCTCCGTTTTTATAGCCGCCGGTGACCGTTGCGGCAGCCAGCCGTTCAAACCCTCCAATCAGGTCACGGCGCTGGCCACCGTTAGAATTGGACGAATTGTCGAGAGGGCTCGGCCGTTGAAGGCTTGCAGACTGGAAAGGGCGGCCGGCGAAGCGTTGTAGGAGTCTCGAGCCGACAGTGAGGAGGAGGAGGAAGGGTCTGCGCCGGCGAGCCAGGATGATTCATGCTGCAAGCCGCGACATCTCCGATGAGAGTCTGGGCTTGCTCTGCGCGACGGCGGGCGCACGGCGCTGGTTTCCAGAGAGGCCAGCGGAATGTGGGCAAGAGCACAACACTGTGCACCCAGCCTCCCTCACATGCCATTCAGCGTATATCTATCGTGCCCAGCAAACAAGATGTGCTGCGTTGATAATCTGCGGTCATGGCATGCATGGTCATCGCGTTCCTTGGGACACGCACTTGCGACAGGCGTGGTAGCTCACACAGCTGCATGCTTGAGTTCGCACGGAAGCGGCGGCAACAGCAAAATGGAAGACAGCCTGGCACGCAGCAGTACTTCTGGCAACGTGCCTGTTCTAAATATGGGGCTACTGTTACGGCTGAAAGGGCGCCGAGGGCAGAAGTGCGGCTGAAAATCGTTTCGCTTTTTTTCAGCATTGCCGAAGTTGATAAGGGGGCGACTTTAGAGCGCAGACAACGCTGACTGGAGAGGGGCTGTGCAGGAGGCGGGAAAGCGCGTTATTTATAAAGAGCTTCCGCTTTTCTATTATGCAGAGATTGCTTGAGAAGACCTCGTGCATATATAAATTACCTCGCGTGTCGGTTCAGTGATTATGCGCGCGCTCGGGGCGCGGAATTAACTATCGCAGGAAAACCTTCAGGCTTCGTCGGTTGCCGAAAAGTGCTGGGAATTCGTTCATCAAATAGTTCGAAGCCTGGGGGATGATAATGCATTGTGCACGGACATATTAAAATATTGAAGACACGTAAACACATGCATGCGCACAAAAGGATGCACCAGCAAGAATAATCTCAAGTTTTGATCCAGCCTGGGCGCGGCCTGAAAATTGCAACCGCACTTTGGTGTCTTTACACTAAAAGCTTAAACGCTTGGAGTTAGGGCTACACGTTTCATCGTAGGACAAAATTTTATAGAATATTCTACACTTTCATAAACGTTGTGGCATACTATAAAACAAATTCAAAACGCACATATACCATTGTCACGAAGAAGAGAAAACACGGGCGTTTATACCTCTGGGTGTACTGCTCGGAGTGGATGTCGCGGGACTCGCTTTATACCGTGGTCACACGGCGGTGTGCGCGTAGTTGCGCGACACAAGGCAGTAAACACGGGCTGCAAGAAAGAACCGCTGAACGCACTGTTGGACTGTGCTTTGTGGTGTGCCCCCTCGTAGAGCTGCAGCGGCGTTATTGTGGCGCCTGCGAACTCCTCAGGTGACCTCCATGCCTCCACGGGGAGCTTTACTTTAGGCAGCACGGTTCACATTGGCGACAGGAATAGAGAGACGCGCGTTAAGTAGCTGCTACGAATGCCACGCGCTGGAATGCCTTAATTCGGGTACTGTTGTCGCACACGCTGCAGGGCATCGTAGCTGAATCCGAGGTTACGATCAGCATGGAAGAGGGTAGAAAATGAAAAAAAAAAAAATCTACATTGCAGCTTTGTCAAGAGATAGTGCGCTAAAATTTGTCCGATACCCAGCAAACTGGTTGAAAACAAACGCACTTGGGCAACGCAGGCGCGATTCGGTTCCAAGAGGCACCAGCTCCGCATGCTGAGTGCCACGTGTTTGCTTGACAGCTGCCGCCACCTGTTGCTTGCGCCTGTTGCTAACATGAAGTGCACATGCGCAGTAGAAGCTGGCGGTTTGTTTTCAACCTTGGGAGCTCGAGGAGGATAGGCGCCCATGCGCAGAGCGGCCGTGTGAAAAAGGCGGATTCGCAGTGAAAGCGTGAAAGTAGGGTAATAAAAAAGAACGGTAACATGGGAGGACAAGACGCGGTCTTTCCCTTCCAAGAACAGCGAGAACGAGGGACCGAATCGAAGCCAGCCCTATTGTCGTGGGCGTTATCCCTCCCGAAGACGAACGCTTTCTCCAAGTAAACGCACGCATCGCTTCCTCCGCTCGGAGAACGCATCTCCCGGAGAATCTTTTCTTCTCCAGAAAGATTTCCTCGGGAACGCATCTTTCCAAAGTTCTTTATCTCGAATCTCGAACAATAGACCGACAGCGCGCTTCGGGCGGGCGTGCCCAATTCGTCTAGATCTTAGTGTCCCTGAAGCCCATGGATAAATTAAACCCTTTGTGCTCACTCGCGTTCGCCCCTCTTCTTTCTCCTCTGTGCTGCCCGAACGGTTGCATTCGCCTCTGCCAACAGCTCGCTGGTATGTGGGCTGCTCGTTCCCCCCGTCGTCTTGGGTCTTGAGCGAAGTTTCGCTCGGCGCAGTGTAATTAGCGCACTTCGCCTCGCGGCTTTCGTGCCGCCAATCCTTTCTTCACAACCTCTTCATCGTCGTGGCAACGTGATAATTGGGAGAGCGAGTTGATATGAAGTGGCGCGCACCTCATCTCTGCAACAGGGCTGTAACTGCCGTTTGTAAAGGATGCTCCCGCACATTCGTGCTTAGACGTTTTCAGATTTCGCCGGCGTCGAGCACAACAAAATGTCATCCTCTGTATTTTACCCTGCCTTAGTTTTAAACAAATCGCAGTGTGCCTGCGTCAATCGCCGCATGAGAAAATATATTCCACTTGTTCTACTCTCGCCCTTATGCGTCGTCAGCTGAAGCTGCCGGGCAGGGCCTTCAGGACTTTGCCGTCTTTCATTTAATGAACTTACTTTTCTTACTTTAAGCTTGCTTGCTTGCTTACTTTCTTACTTACTTTGAGCAAACTACTTTTCTCGTACCTCGAAACAAAGTGCGTGGCATGTACGCATAGCAAAGTGCATGGCGCTTGCGGCGTCCTTGTTTGAACAGCAGAGGCAGCAAACGAACGCTTGACCGCATGTGCGCCAGCGCGCAGTAAACAAGGCTGCAAAACGCACGCGCCTGGCGCTCCTTTCATGCCGTAAACACGGCAGGGCCACACGCGAGATGGATATACCCGGCCCAGTGGCGTCTTTTATCGATTGGCCATGTCTAACTTGACGGTCCAGATTCTCTTCGTCGTCCTTCTTCTTCTCCCTCTGTGCCTCCCCCTCGCTCTCTCCGTCCTTTTCCTAATCGAATGCGTCGAGTTTTCTCTCCATTCGCAGCTCAAAAGCCTGCGCCCCTCTTCCCACGTTTTTTAGTTCTCTGTACCGAAATTCAATGGTGCGTCTCGACATTGGCGCCGCCGAGAACGCTTCTCTTTATCATGCGCGCAGAGTTGTTCCTCTGGGCCGAGCCTCTGCCTTTCTCCGCTGTGCCTGCCTTTGTTTGCTTATTTTTCTCGAAGCACCGTTAGCGGAAGCGGGATGCGTGCGCTGGGAACTGAGGACGGTCGATCTAGCGCCAGAGAACAGTCAGAGCGAATCTTTGAGAAGTCACCCTTTCACGGTAAGCCTGAACTTCGCCCAAGGCTGCGATGTTTACTGCAGCCTGAGGCCTGCGACTGCTGAGAGTTCCTACTGCGTTTTAACTGTGAGCGTTGAGTTTTTTGTTTTTTTTTGTAAAGGGCAGCTGTAAAGAGAGGGTTGAAGTAGCAGCGTGCACTTCATCTCCGAGGCGGGATGGAAATTTCTACTTGAGCGAAAGCTGGGGAATAAATGGCGAGCCAATGGTAGACAGGCTATTTTATGCCCATGATATCATGTCGGAACGAAAACGCGCAGCTCAGTGGTGAAAGAACGAGAAATCTTCTTGCTCACGGTGGCACAGTATAAAATCATTTAATCGAAGTTAGGTTTCTTACCAGTATATTCGAACTTCAGTTGTATGAAAAAAGATTGCTGTAATCTCCACCTACCAAGATGTCCAACGCCATTTTCTCTGTGGTCGTTTCACTGCGAAAGTGTTTTCTTTTTCGCGCCGCGAAACTTCAAACCGAAGCCACTGTTGCAGTAAGCGCGCTCTGCCTTCAGGCTGTGGCGCCACAGCGTTTAGAGTAGTGCCATCTTTTCAGAAGTCACAGTTTCAGGCGTTTTAACTCTGAGAAAGTTTTCAATTTAAGCTTTTCGCGTAACTGCGGAGGCTTTAGAGAAAATTAATAACTTGTATTACTGAATTACTTAAATGAGTATGATATAAAACATGCGCCACTTTTCACTAGGTGACCACAAACTGCGCTTTGTCAGATTTATTCCCCCCCCCCCCCCCCCTCGCAACCTGAGGATGCAGTTTGCAAGCTTTCCTTTTCCTCTCCTTCCTTTTGCCCCTTCGCCTTCGGTCAGGGCCGACATTGATAACGAATAAGGAGAGCGGCGTTGCTTTCCGCTATCAGCCCTGACGTCACAGGCAGCCGCTGCCAATGATAAGGGTGCAAAAGGAGAGGAAAAGAGGAAAGAAATTTTACAAAATACGGCTCATGTAGCAGTTTTAATGACCATATTACCCGCTCTAACTGGGACACGTGGATACATTACAAAAGCTGCCTCGCACTAAATACGGTAACATGCTTGCTTTAATAACACTTCTTGACACTGCATGACATTAGCGGCAAAGGCTGTGAGCATTTCCCTTTTGATCTCACATCGTGTTGTCTGTGGCTACATGTAATGAAAGTGGCTACATGTAATGAAAGTGGCTACATGTAATGACTAATTACCTATGCTTCTTCCCAATCACGGCGGCGCTGGGGGCAGCACGTCCGGATCCCGACCCAGCGATCGCGATTCACGTTCCGGTCTTATCGATTGTTCTTTTTTCTGCGCTACGTTAACGACGCCAGAAAGACCTGTGTCCTTCATAGAGCTGTCGCTTTTTAAAGTAAAAACAGGGAACACGTAAGTTTTAGTTACGAAGCTCGGATGAACAGGTGATTGATGCCACTACGGACCATAGAGGAATGCCGTAAGCGACAGCATTTTACCTTTTTTTTTTTTTTTTTGGTGGCTGGGTGGTTAGCGCGTTCGGCTACTGAACCGGACTTTCCGGGTTCAAACCTGGCCGCGGCGGCCTCTTTTCGGTGGACGCGAAACGCAAAATGATGCCCGTGTGCTGTGCGATGTCGGTGCACGTTAAAGATCCCCAGGTGGTAAAAATTATTCCGGAGCCTTCCACTAAGGCAGCTCTTTCTCTCTTTCCCCTTCGACTCCCAGCTTCATCCCATTCGTTACGACGTGGTTCGGGTGTCCGCCGATATGCGAGACAATTACTGCGCCACTTCCTTTCCTCAAAAACCAATTTTCAATTTTTGATGTTTATAAGTACCGCCGTTTTCTCTCACTGTCTTTATTGTGTTTGAGGGACTGATGGGACCTTCTCAAGTTGACGATATTCAAATATCCTCTTGTCCTAGCCGTTAAGAAATTCAAAGTGAATCAGTTGCAGGCACCAGTGTCTAAAAGGAAAGAAGAAACAGACGGAGGAAAAAAGGCAGACCAAAGAATTCAAAATTTTCTTCTAGAAACGCAGCGACTCCCATGCTAATTTTAATTTTATTTATTTAATTTTTCTATTTTTTCCTATTTATTTTTATTTTTCTGATTTTCAAACATTTATTTTATTATTTTATTACTTTTTTTCTCTCTCTCTTTCAGTCCGTGCAAAATTGAATCATTCCATGCGTTGCATTCGAATTTGCACAAAAAGCCATCGTCCCGTCTTCGGTCTCCCAGCTAACAGGTCCCCTGTCGTTGCGTCGTCCAATCTGTCAGCCTCTATTACTACTCCTTTTCCTTTACAAATGCTCCTCTTTCCAGCAGTTCACCGCCTGTGTATTGGCCACTCCCCCGTTGTGGGTATGTGCCATTTTATTTGAGGCCAGCCAACCAAGAAAATATGAAGGGAATACAAGAACGGAGCTCGGAAACCAAGAAAAAAAAACTAAAGGGATCACAAAGGAAAGACGTGAAGAAGGATGAAAAGAAAAAAAAATAGAATCCTGCCCTTTTAATCTCAGTCTTTTTAACTCCGCTGTAGCTTGCATGCGCTGTTCAGTTTTGTTGACAAAACTCGCTAATCGAGAAACCTGTTGTGATGTATTCGTGATTGAGGCGTCCAGTTTATCCATATTTTTTTTATTTCCTTCGCAGCTGCTCTTACGCAGTGTTCACGATATCTAGGCCCCTAAATGTAACTTAAATTCCATGGCTACCGATTCATTTGCTACAAAGAGCCTTAGCGGCATCGATAAGAAATAACACAGGGTGATCAAAATTAACCTTTTCCAGATATCCTAAAATTAGGCGCTGAGAATTACAGCCCCCGTCAAAATTATACAGCCCAAGAGGTTTGCTTATGAGGCTTGCAGCATGCCTCGTTATACAGGCTCAGCGACCGTAATCCATCTAAAGAGGAATGGCTTCGCGTCTTCTGTCCTCCCAAGCTTTGGACTGCTAGATATGGTAGGGAGCCCCTCTAAAGACCTTAGAAGCAAACCCCTTGAACTGTATACTTTTGACGGGGACTGTAAGCGAAAATCACCTCCGCACATAAGTTTTGCGGCCAAGGAGACACAAAGTACGAGGTCTGTTAGAAAAGTATCCGACCTTTGGCCGAAGAAAAAAAACTGGCATAACTGGAGCGTTGGAAACCTAATCACCTTCAAAGTAGTCTCCTTGGGACTCCACACACTTCACCCAGCGGTGCTGCCGTTGTTGGAAGTATTCTGAAAAGGCCTCTTTCGGAATGGAGTTTAGCTCAGCTGTCGTTGCAGCCATAATGTCCTCTCTTGTCTGAAATCGCGCTCCTTTCAATGTCCTCTTGACCTTGGGAAACAGTCAGAAGTCGCAGGGGGCCATATCAGGAGAGTAAGGAGTCTGTTGAACTACAGGAGTCTGGTTTTTCGCCAAAAAAGTCTGAATCAAGTGGGAGGAATGTGCAGGAGCATTGTCGTGATGGATGCGGCAATTTCCTGTTGACCTCACCTCCTGGTCTTTCGCGCCTCACAGCACCACGTAGGCGACGGAAGACGTCCCGATAGTACTCTTTGGTCATTGTTTGACCCTGTAGGGTGCGTTCTGGTGGTGTGCCACACAGAGGGAGTCAAAGAAAGCTGTCAGCATCACCTTGACATTGCTGCGCACTTGGCGGGCCTTCTTTGGTCTCGGTGGCATGAGATGCTTCCACTGTGACGACCGGAATTTGGTTTTCGGGTCGTACCCGTACACCCAAGACTCGTCACCAGTGATTATGGTGTTTATGAAGTCGGGGTCACTGTTTGTGGAATCTAGCATGTCCTGCGAGACTTCAACACGAAGCCGCTTTTGCTCCGGCAAGCAGCTTCTGCACGAATTTCGCCGCAACTCTCTCCATGGCCAAATCTTCGGGGATAATGGAATTTGCAGAAAAATTGCTGATGTCCACCTCTTCCGCAATTTTTCGGATAGTCACACGACGGTCCCGCATCGCCGCAGCGTTCACTTCGGCAATGACTTGGTCATTTCGGCATGATGATGGCCGACCGGAGCGTGGCTCGGTCTCCGCAGATGTGCGGCCATCTTTAAACCAATTGTACCACTGTATAATTTGTGTGCTGCTCATAGCATCTTCACCGAAAGCCGCACTAAATATTCCGAACAGTTTCCGCTTGGTTGTCATCCCGTTTCTGGCAAAATTTGATGCAGTAGCGCTGCTCCTGTCGCTCCGCCATTTTCCTTGTAATAAAAAACCGACGAGAGCACTGCGCACTGCCTCACTCAAACGCTGCGTCCCAGCGACTGACGCTATCGGCAGGCCGGAAAATATTCGTACATGCGCACGAAGGTTCAAGGTCGGCTGGTGCAAGCGCGCTTGTTTCATATCCATCAGGTGTTCGCAAAAAAAAAATAAAGTCGGATACTTTTCTAACAGACCTCGTACGTGGATGATTGTCACCATCAGGCACCTGGTTAACTAAAATAAATTAATGACATTTTTAAGTGACAGCAATAAGCGGGAATAAAGAGTCAGTCGCACTCCTACACAATCCCAATTAGTAAATTTTTCTAGCCCGCTTGTGTTCCGAGGTATTTACCTCCAAATTTTCAGCTCCATTCGCGTAATTGCGCGTGTAAGGCGGTGACGATCGGCGCGAAACGCCTACCGGTGTGACGCGGCGTTTCGTTTGCCAACGGCGTAGAGCGACCGGAGAAGCTGATAACTGTTTCCATTTCATTTCCGGCTAATGAAATGGTAGAGAAACCCGCCGCAACAGCTGCGTCAGACTATGGAAAAGTTTCGCGTCGACTGCCACTGCCTTGAATACATAATAACGCAAATCAGGGGAACCTTTGGGGGCAAATATCTCGGGACACGCGTGCTCTAGAAAAATTCTACCAAATGGAATATGTAGTCTAGAAATGCGACCGCCTCTATGTTTCCCTTTAAACATTCATGCTGCCGCAGTAGCTAAAAAGCCCCTTGTTATATTTTAGTTAATTAGGTGCCAGAGGGTGACAGTTATCTTCTCTCTTTGTGTCCCCCTGACCGCATAATTTGTATGGAGCGGTGCATTTCACGTACCACTACGTGGTTAATTTTAACAAATCTTTAAAACTTAGTTTTGAACACCGTGTATAGGTTTATTGGTTTATTAGGGTTTAACGCGCCCCAAAGCGACTCAGGCTATGAGGGACTCCGTAGTGAAGGGCTCCGGAAATTTCGGCCACCTGGGGTTCTTCAACGTGCACTGACATCGCACAGTACACGGGTTTCTAGAATTTCGCCTCCATCGAAATTCGGCCGCCGCGGCCGGGTTCGAACCCGCATCCTTCGGGTCAGCAGCCGGGCGCCGTAACCAGTGAGCCACCGCGGCGGGTGAACACCCTCTATAAGAACAGTCCCTGCCATTGGTGATGCGGTTTTTGCGCACGAAGTCGGCACCGCCTGCGAATAAATTATGAAGAAGGCAGGGTAGTGAGCGAGGGGGCTTGCAAGCCGTTTGGGACTAAAACTTTCAAAAATGCACATTGCCGGACAACCCTCTCCCTCCCAGGAAAAGAAAGGCAATAAATGATGTAGAAAAACTGCGTTGTGAAACCGTCTTTGATCGCAGAAGTGTAATACCCAGATTATTGCGTCGCGAGGCGCTTCTCTGTATGCAGCGAAATCCCCACGGAGGGATTAGTTTCTCTAGCTGTTTATTTATTTATTTATTTTTTTTTTGCTATTTAGTCCGTAAGTGGACGTTCATCCGTTTACTCGCTCTTCTCTTGCGCAACTTTGAGATAGCGGACCACAGCATCATGGCTAGTATTTTGACGTGAGGCGGCTTTGGGGGATTAGACAAGCGAGCCGGGATAACGTGAACCCTCACACATACACATACAAACGCGCGGTTCGCTAGTGGACGCCCGATCAGACGGATCAAATTTCCCTTCTTTTTTGTTCGCGTCCGACAAATGCCATTAATGTACCCGTTGGGAACAGTGAACTCGAGTCGCCTGCATAATCCGAGATTACGAACTTTTATAAGCGCTCTGTTTTTGTCTTTTCTTTCACTCATTGGATATTTTATTTTCTTATGCCTGATTCACACACCCTAGAGCGCTTCAGGATTTAAGCGACCATTTCAGACACTCGGAAAAGCACCTCGCCTGGTCTAACTGTGCATGCTCAGCGCCGAGGTAGCAGTGTCCGTTTTTTCAGGAAATGCATGGGCCGGGAACATTTTAGCACTGGAGGAAATGGAAAGCAGTTGGTTGCACATCAGGCAATGAAAAATGAAATTCGTACAAAGAGCCCTTTTCCACGATGCAGTGGTGTGGGATATACGGTGCCATGCCATATCTTCCATCGATATTTTTCGTCACATGTAAAGTGTGCTTTCGGTTCCAGATGCGTTGGTTCAGCGTTTGTTAGATCGTTGATACGGCCTCTGTGTTTGAAGTTTCTGTACCAGCAGCAGTTTCCAGCATCATGTGGTTAGCCCGGAACTAGAAAATCGTAAAAAGATGCTTGGCTGCCCTATATAAAAAAAATGCAGTAGAGGCTGGGCAGGAAAGGGAAAGAGACGCCCTTTTGTACCCGCGCTGTGGTGGTGGATTGTTCATTGTTCGGGCTAGGAAGGTAGAGACGTGAAAGGGGGGAATCTATAGCGCTGAATAACGAAGAGCACGGCAGGGGTACAAAACCCTTCTCCTTCCTGCCTAGCCTCCACTGCATTGCCAAAAAAAATTTCTCCGCGAGTATAGTTTTATCTACCTTGAAGTAACCATGCATGCAATAGCAATACAACAAGCATACCCGTGATCCTACTTGAAAGCTCATTTTGGCAGCTTGATAATACGCTTAGATATGGGTCATCGATGAATTGATTAGTACAGTGTGAAGTATCCAAAGGAGCCTTGCGATAGAAAGTGGGCATGTGCATTTTTTTTTCCCCCGGTTGGGAATTATAAGATATGGTTGTGCTGTTAACGTAAGCCTTAGCACCAATGTTGAGCTATTTGACTCTTCTTACTGCAGGAAAGAAGATGGGCGTTTTTGTTTGGTTAATTTTAATATTTTCGCTGAAAAATTATGGGTTAGTTACATTAACATACACTGCCTCAAAATACAGCTAAAGGAATTCATTATGCTACAGTGCGCATTCAGAACGTAAATATCAGGCACTAATGTTAAATTTATTTGTCAAATGCAAACGTTTATGAAGATTATGTTAAATATATGTTATATTTGTCATAATTATAGCACAAAGAGAAAAATATTTTTAAAATCCTGAAATATACAAAGTTTTGTTGCTTTTATTGTATAAATAACCGGAAAGTTTCGGTGCTCTGACTTACCACAGCGTAGACCTACAAAAAATCTTCGTTGCCGCATGGAAAGGGACTATCTCATGGAGGTGTTGCAAAAGCAATTTTGTTCTCCAAACATGTTTATTGGAAAACGCTAGAAAGTGCAATCACGTCAACTAACCTAAATGTGCTTCTCAATAGTGTTACTGATTTTTACAGATAATGACCGCGAATAGTGTTACTGTTAAATTTACTGATAATAACCGCGAAGCTTTAGAATCAATGCGAATATCATGAAATAAAAGCTTGGCAAACTTGTACGAAGTCCAGAAGATGTCTCTAATTAAAGTGACAAAAGGCTACGCATAAAAACAGTTTCACTTCAATAATGTTGTCAGCTACAAAAGAAAACATGCATTGGCATAGGCTCACGTGACACTGGGCGAAGTAGCTTGATGTTGAAAGACGCATAGAGACGGCCAACATGCACAGCAAGGAAATAAAATGCCTCGTGGACATTAGCAAGGGGGAAGAAGCCCAGAAACATGCTGGCATAACGCCAGTATAGACGTCGCCGTAGGAGGCATCTAATGACGCGTCTTCGCACTGGCGGCCTCTTCTAAGGGTCATCGGGTGTAGCTTAAGGCAGCTTATAAATGATGAGTATTCATACATATTTACGTATTTGTGCTGGCTGAAATAGGGCCGCTTCTATTGGGATAAACAGCCCAATCACATCGCTTCATTTTTTAAGCTCATCGTCTGTTTGGCTTCACTGCACAGCGCCATGCGAGGAGGGGTAGGGGGGTGAGGGGTTATTTTCTTGGGCGCAAAGGCTTTGTAGAGATGCCGGGACAAGATCTTGGCCACATAATGTCGACACACGGCAAACAACGGCCGTTATACAGCGAACATCCCTGTTACATCTGAGGCGGCTCAATAAAAAAAAAAAACAGCAAACCGGCCACGCGCACAAAATAAGCTCCCTGGGGGACACAAAATGTTATGTTATCAGCTGGTTTCTTAATGTCTTCATCGCCCCAACTACAACCAGAGTATCTGACATCATCCTGAGTCTCATTGCTACTGTTAGCATTCAAAATATTTTTTCGAGGTGCTAAAAAATCGACACCGAAGTCGTTTGCATGAGGGTTCCGTTGTTAGGGATTTTGCCATGCTCTTTAAAAGTTTGACACTGCGCTTCTCAGGCTCACCAATTTTCATCGGTTCGTAGCAAAGTTGCTAATCGCTTGAAAACTGAAAGTTGGCTTCCAAGGCTATAAACCTAATGGCGTGACAAGTCTAAAAGTAGCTTTGAAATAACGCTCATTTGATACCTATTGGTCACCG
Source organism: Amblyomma mixtum (assembly GCF_055824585.1). Lineage (NCBI taxonomy): Eukaryota > Metazoa > Arthropoda > Arachnida > Ixodida > Ixodidae > Amblyomma > Amblyomma mixtum. Next base: position 142,884,846 of record NC_143014.1, on the reverse strand, counting down.
GCGACCCATGTTTAATGGGCATGGTATGGAAAAAGTTAGCATATTGATTAGCTCAAAAAAGAATGATCTTAGCACTTGCCACCACTAACCTCCTTAGGTTAGTAGTGGCAAATGCTAAGATCATTCTTATGCAGGGCATTAGAGGAACCTTTCATGCGATGACTGGGTGATTACCGACTGCATCGCGAATCTTCTGAATGTTTGTAAGTACATTGAATTATGCTATTATCATTTACAGTAGCGTCTACACAATGAGCATGGGCTGTTGCGGTTAAATTAACTTTACAGCAGTCGCTCCTTTTAGGTTAAGTTTATTTAACTGCACGGTCACCAGTGTCAACGTAACACGAAGCAACTTCGTAGCAACTTCATTTGATTTCATTTTAATACCGTCAAGTTCCCAAAAAGAGGTATCACATAGGTAGGTGGGAGGGTGAGGGGGGGGGGGGGGGGGGCAGAGTAAGAAAACGTGGTTACGATAACACATCATTTTTTACACTTTCAATGAACATGGATGGACAGGTGATGATAGCAATGTTGCTTAGAAGGCCCTTCAAGTCTGCAACTGTACGAGGATAAAATGAATTCGAGAACGTGTGGCAGTGCGTGAACGTGGACGGGCAACTCAGATCAACGAAGCGCTATGAATGTGACGGTGAAGAGTCGTGGGGCAGCCCATACGGTTGTAACCATGGAAACGACGGCATTAGCTCGCTCGGAAACGAGTTACAGCCGACAGGCAGCCACAACTTGCAAACATCCGCTCAAGCGATCATATAGCTTTGAAAACTTTCGCAACGCGTGCGATTACGCTATCGCTATTATCTCCGCACAAGCGTGTCATTGGGGAAGTGAAATGGCAAATGGAAGCAGTGCTAAAACCGAGCTTAGGGTAAAGATTTGTGTTATTCTGGTTTGAATTTTCGCTGTTAAATCGCTTTTGTATGCAACGATTTATTTTTCCTCTGTATGCGCGCTGCATGCGACAATACCAGGATTGCTTCACTGTCTCTTGCAGGGTTGCTTTTAAAGTGTCCGTTGTCGGTTAATAAATCTTTGCTTGTACAAGCTGTTATGATTCTCTCTCTCTTATTTCTGCTTTAGTCGGGAGGTCCTTGGAAGCCAGAGGATATACACTGCGGTCACAAAGAGGGGAATTTCGCGGAATGTCGGTCTAATCGCATTCGTCCAGCCTACACCGTTCTGTCGTTCATTTTCTCTGTCCTATTTTCTGAGCATCGTCTTTTCGCAACCGCTCCGGACAGCAGTTGAATAGGAGAGAGCCTATGGTATTCTGAAAGCGGTGCGGGTTTGTGGTTGTGTGTGCATGTGTGCGTCTCCGCCCGCAAGCAATTGCGGTTTCCTCGCCGCCTGCTCTTGTCAACTTATTGTTGGCTCGTGTGGAGTGTTCACCTACAAGGAATGATGAAACATGCCTATAGAAAGCCGCCGACTGCGGGGTATACTTTTCATTCTTTTCGTCTAGTGCTTCCTCGTTGTTCCAGCCATGTCCCTGTCCCATTGTTGCCAGGCCTTATCCGTCCTTTGTGCCTGCCGCCGCCGCCGCCGTAGTGCTGCATCGACTATGTGTGTTGCCTTTAAACTATATAGTATGCGAGAAGTTCAATCCTTGGAGCAGCGACCTCGCTTTTGCGGCATCCGAATGCAATAAGCGCGTTCAAAGGGAATTCTGTGCACACGAAAGAGGCCGCAGATGGTCTGAATTTCAATAGCCTCGGAGTGAAGTCGTAGCCTGCGGTGCTTTTTTCAGGCATAAAAGCTCTCATCTACTAATGCGTATTTTGGGCTTGGGTGTATCAGTCCCCTGGTCTGGTTATTGCTGGTCTGGGTAGGCGGCCACTCCAGCTCTCTGAACACCTTTTTTTTTGTTTGTTTCGGCTCAGCATAATTTTTCCCCGTTCTCGTAGCTGAGGAGCCAGCCTTCTTTCAGAATAGAGAGGAATGCGTTTGAACTAGAATCAGGCGCAGCACCTCGCATTATCTTGTTCGAAGCGAGCTCTGCACCCGAGACCTGTAGTCCATCATTTACGTCTGGCGGGACGACTCGGTCAAGTTGTGTTAAGCCGAACACGTTTGCTTGTCCCTGCCTCTGCTCTGTCCTCTCATTTTCTCCTTCCCTCTCAAACTGCAGAATAGTCGTGGATCGGCGCTTGCTGGCAACAGTTCCGTGCAACGCACTGGACGCTGAAATAAAGCAAAGAAGCTACTATTGCCCTGGTATGCCATCAAGCACAGCCCCTGCATTGCGAGCTTTGTGACAAGTACTGGGTTTGAATGCCGATGCCACCGGGAGCGGGGAATTCGGCACAAGCGTGCCTCTGCCTCGGTGCTCACCCTCGCTGGTGCAAGAGCGTCTGGAACCAAGCCACGTAGTGGATCTGTCCTGTTGAAACAAAGTTGCTACACTATACTGCCTCAGCCGCTACGGTAATGAGAAAACTGAGGTAAAGGTGAGCCTTAGCGGGGCAGATGAATTTTTTTATATGGCCTGTGCTGTACAGTCTGTACGGTTTTATTAAATAAGCAATGGAGCTTCGCGCAATTCTTTAATCTCTGAGCTCTGCAGGGATTAGACGTGGTTATGCACGGTCGTGCGAGAAATCACCAATCTGCACGTTCGTGCGATGGCGTTGCATAAGACCGGTGCACAGACAAGAGGAACGCAGTCCTGACTCGGCGCCCGTCGCAGACCCGCACTCGAGTGCCAGTAGCAGTCAAGGCAGCCCTCTATGCACGGAAGGCGGCAGCGACGCAACACGCAACGCAGAGAATTAGAGAAGTATATCTTTCTTGTTTTTTTTTTATTGACTTGAAAAATCGCGCAGTCTGTCTGTAGCACCTTCCATCGAAGTCATGACGTGTCGCAAGCCATTGAGATGCTCCTGAACTACGCAACGGCCGTATCTTTCGGGTACTTGACAAAATCGTGTACACGACGAGGGCTTGTTGCGAAACCGCGCTCACTCGCCTGCTCGGCATCGATCTGTCCGGTCGAGTGTAGTGGGATAGCCGCGCGATGGAAGTTCGTCGCGCGACCGATCCCCACTGTCCGTATCGAAACTCGAGTGGACGCGCGGCTGAGGGCGTGTGTACAGCTGTCGAGTGGGCGCATCCGTTCTACAGCGGCGGCCCGTTGCAGTGGCTCACTGGTCTTGCTACTTTCCGGACTCGGAGTGACAGTTTCCGACTTCGGCCGCACCATTCAGCATTTAGAGGGCCCAGAAAACAAAACTAGCAAATAAACAAATATAAAAAATTACAATCGGAAGAAAGACCGAAGAAAGGAGAGAGAGAGTGAGGCTATCCGGGCAATGGCCGGTTGGCTCCCCTACGCATGGGGAGGGGGTATAAAAGGAGAAAGAGAAGAGAGAAGGAAAGTTCACCTCATTTGGTTGTGTGAAACATGTTCATCTTGTCCTTTTTTGGCCGGAATTACCTAAGCTGATTTTTCAGATTTCCTTTCCTTCGTTTGAATCTGAATTTCGTAGCGTGAAGCGTTGAATGTTCCAAGCAAAAACGGGCTTGCATGGTATATTTGTGCGTAGCACACCACTCGTTCCTGCAGAATGTAGGAATTAATGTGTTCTTATCTCAACCATTAGACTGTATCCGCCACGGGCGTTTGCACCGAACAGAATTTTGAAGATGTAAGCTAATTTCTGAAAAAAAGGGCGGTGGGGAGGGGGGGGGGGGGGAGCGTATACTAGACGTTACACCTCTGGCTTACGTAAAAAGACGCATTTTTGTGTGGTCGAACCAACCATTTACACGATAAATTGTTGGTTTGTTTGGCTGGAATTAGATGAGCGAAATTCGTCTAACGCATCAGGATCGTTTTTTTTTTTTTTTTTTCAGTTCCGGAGCACGCAGCAAATATGTCTAAAATACCCCGGCACGAATTGTTGAGTAGGTTTAGGAAACTGTGAGGCGATTATTAGTTTTTGCGTGTTTAACTCGTTCTCAGGTTCGGCAAGTTAGAACCGGATTTTTATGGTTAGTGTGTGGACATAGGGTAAGAAGAGAGGGCTGATCGCCGACTGTACAGATTATGCAGTTCTTGAACATCGCTCTTTCGTGGATAAAAGGCAGAGCTTTGCTCATGGCATGGAGATGCGATGCCAATGTGATGCGAGAGAGTTGTTTTGTTTTTTTGTCTAACTGTTATTTCCGTTATTTCAACCCAGCATGTGTCGGGTGGAAAATCTGATCAGTACGTACAAACCATTTTCTCGTCTTTAAAGGGGCTCTGAAACACCTCCTGAGGAGAGAACATAAGCTCGCTCAATCACTAAATTCTCTCGCCATGAACACCTGAGCGAAATAATGCACTTCTACACGCGGCAGAGAACCCGCAATCGCGCGTGGAAGTTGGCGAGTCCTTTCCGGCGACGTTTGCATGCTCGCGCCCTCCTCCGTCGCACGCTGCTGCGTAATTCTGTTCAGATATGGCTGTTGGTTAGATTCTTCTAAGCGTGACGCAGCTACCACGGCCGCGGCCAGTCAGCAGCGTAGCTCCAGTGGGTAGCTCCTTTTATTGCTCCTCTCGCGCATAACATCTCGAGAGGTGTGATGTTTCGATACTGCTATTCCAACCTTTGGGACGCTTTCTGCAGAATTTTCCACATCCCTGTATAAAATGAACAACTGGTGTTTCGTGTTGCGAAGTAACTTGGCTTTCTTGAGGCCACAGTAGACAACAGTAAAACTTTTCTCTTTCGATAGAATTTGCGAGCGGCGTCTGAAAGGCCTAAAGCGCGCGGTGGTAGCGGCAACATGTGGAGGGATTCCGCAGCCGCTCGACACAACCCGCATGGACGGCCGATCGTGGGCGCCGCCTAAAACTTCGCCCGCTTCCGGACTCGCTGTCTGGGGCACGCGCTTCTTGCCTCTCGCAGGCAGCTCGTTAGAGCCGGGCGCCACGCCGGGAACGCCCGCAGCTTCGTCGCCGCTTGTACCTGGAGCATGCGCGCGCGGATGTGCTGCGCGCAGGTCCAGCCTGCGGAAGGGCGCTGCGGGGAACGCGGGGGGGAGTTTCCCGCCCGCAAGGCGTCGGAGCTAACTACGCTAATTAGAGAGCGCCTGCCGGTGCCCCTTTCTATACGCGCGATGATTGCGCGTGGTCTGCTTTTGACTAGGCAGAACACTCTCTCCTGATTTTTTTTTTTTGTCATTTTATCTCACTCTCATACAAGCCCCGTTACAAAACCTGGGCCGTAAATCTTTCAGTCACGCATAATTGAGTTAGTGCGACTGCACGCAGTTCGAACGACCGCACCCAGTGATAATCACCGAACGGTTCATTATCATCCAAGTACACAAACCGTGCCGGTTGAAGTTCGTTACGAGTATACATTTAGTCTTCAGTTACAACATGCTTCCTCCGATCACAAGTACTAAACGAGCCGCGGTAGAAGCGGATGAACTTGCACCGCCTCTCGAACAACGCCAGCATGGCAGGAGAAGCGCTGACGAAGCGGGTGGCACGAAGCCGCCCTGTCCGTCCGCCCACAGTGCTTTCAATTTACGTTCTTTGCTTTTTTTTCCCTTCCATTGACGACTAACTCAATTCCGCATCCAACGCCCAGAGGCGGGGATTCGTTGCCGCTGCGAATGCCGCTTTCCATCGCCCCACATTTACAGCTCCGCACTTCCATGCGCTTCATGTGATGGGGAGGGGACCCTCCCCATCGTACTGTATCGGCGGCTACGAAAACACCAGAGACGAGAGACGCGCGCTTGCAAGCGCGGAAAGTTTGGAGTGTCGCTGCCTCGTCGTTCCGGCCGCTGGGCGATGCCGTCTGTCTTGCGCTGCAGTCACCGAGCGGACTTTTTATTGCGGTCGCCTTGGGAGCACTCTGTGAAAAAAAGTCGCTGCCGCGAGCGAGCGCCTGACATGCGGTACACAGTCGGGCGCCGCGCACTGTGTCAATATTGCCGAGATGGCTTCATATCCTACTTGACGCACTCCAAATGGCCCCCGGCGCTGTCAGAAACATCTCCGCCACCCAGTCGTCGGCGGTGCTTTCTAAAATCTGCGCCGCGTTGCGCCGGTCGTGACAAAACCAGAATGGAAAGCATTCAAGGCGGCGCCGACGGCACAGTTGCGCAGTGCGCGCCAGTCGTTTTTCTGTGGGCGCTTTTCGCGCTGCGATGCGCCGCCATGTGTGAACGTTGGAAGTTTATGCGCGAAGGAGTTTCATGGAGTCGCAACTTTGCGCAGTTTTCTGCTTAATTAAAGCCCGGAAAGCGAAATACGATAGCGCGAAAAAAGTTGTCATTGATATCCATAAACAGTAAAAAAACGTTCGGCCGGAAATTCTCAAGTTTCCAGGCGGCCACTAAAAGGAAAGGGCGTGCTATCAGGGCCTCATTCGACACCGAAGTTATCACAACACGCTAACCCGATGTCACAAATACTGTCCATGACATGCTGCAAGGTAATAATGTTGAAGTATGAAGGCTGACAGCAAATGACATCAAGGAGAACGCAAGTTACAATCCGACGCACTTATATTGCACCTAACTGATAGCAAGTGATACAAAAATTATCCATGCAGAAAAATTATTTCTTTCATATTTAAAAACCGTTGCATGCTGGGCGCGCGTTCGCTGTACGGTGTGACCTGAAGCACTCACTCTCTCACATAGTTTCATAGGAATTTGTGCGTAAGCACGTGCGACCTAGCATCCATAGTTCCGACCAGCTCTGTTAACTGCTGCTTCTTCCCTGCGATAATTGCAGCTAGGAGCTTTTCATGACTTTCAAGTAAGGTTCCTTCTGTCTCTGTAAAAAGAAAAAAGAAAGGACAGGTTGTGATTCAATGCGCGAGCATTAAAGCCTTTTTTCTTGTGCTCCTCCGCGCCTCTGATTAACCAGGGCTGGATTTAAAGGAGGCGAGGCTGGGGAGCGGTCTCCCTCCCTGTCTCCCATTTACCCCTAGTTTTAAATTTTACTTAAGAAAACCATGCTGAGCCCCATTTTTTCTACGAACAGTCCAAGAAATGCATGGTTCAAATGAACCTATCCTCACCCGCAAACCGCCCTTCCAAGAATGACCCATAAATACGTACCAATCAGTGACAACTGATCTTTCTTTTTTATTTTACTTTTTGTTCGGTATGAATCCTTCCGTCTTTTCATAATGGTACCAATGGGCAAAAACAAAGAAAATTAATTTCGTCAACTACCGTGCACTTAAGCGCGCCCATGTCCAACAATTTTGGAGAAAAATTTTGAAAATTGGAAAATTGTAAGATATTTTTACGGAAATATTGAAGGTAATGGTCCATTCTTCTGATATGTAACAAAATATTTCTTTTAAAGTGTTTTATCGATCGCATCAAACAGCTAAGACTGCCATAGAAAACCAACGGGGAACGCTTTTGACGACATTAAAAACGTTAATAGAAAACAAAATTCGAGACTGTCGTTGGGTGATCTGTAAGTATATTGATTCTTATAGTGAAATCTTACATTATACGAAAAAAAATGCGTTCATAGTTTCCCGCTCCAAAATGATTTTATCCGGAATTGTTGGGTATGTTTCTTAAGCATATTAGATATGCATATATGGTTGGTAGTAACGAAGCACACTGCCGCGCGGTTCTCATTTATAGGAGTGTGCTTTGCCACTAGGCCAGGTAATTTGGGGCGATAAATATTCAGACGTGATTGCGCCTTCAGTGCATTTGCGGCTGTCTGTTAGAATGCGCCGCGGGCTGCTCCTGTGTATACAGTATTGACTGAAATATTTCTGTGCTGCCCCACTGGTAGTTCGGCACTGGCCACTCTAGTTTTGCAGCATCCCATGGCAGCTGGTTCTTTCTCCGTGGCTAGTTTTAGCTCCTGGACGAGTGACAAGCGCGTTGCTCTTGCATGCGGCTGCAAGTGTCTCCCAGGACCTCTCCTCGGAATGAGGTCACTGTGCACGTTTATTGTTTGTTTGTTTGTTTGTTTGTTTGGCCACAATTTCAGAGCAATAAAAGCGTGGTGCGGCGCATGGAGATATCCGTACAATCGACTCGCACTCCCGGTGGCTACGCGCAACCAAGCGAAGTTTTCTAAGCCACTCAGCGGAAAATTACTCTGAAAGCGGCCTCGCACCACCAGAATGTATGGTACTTTCTGAAACCCATCTGAGCATACATTTTTGCCATTAAATGCGGCAGCGTGTAATACAGGCTCAATGCGTGCTGATGGGATGTGCAAATACTCAAACGGGCGCTCCACTATTTATTTACCTCATGATGCCGCTCGGCCCGGTACCAACACGACGGAGGACTGGCAGGAGAGCGGATGAATGTGTGGCGTTGAGCGCTTTTCGAGTGATGGACGAGGAACTCTTCCTATACCGTCGGCGTTACGTCACGCAGCTGAGGCAGTTGGCATGTGATTGAGTGGCCCTTTGATGGCACAGTAGTTGCCCAGCTCGCCAATCACCATTGGTAAGTGGTGACAGGCGCATGCTATCGCCGTGTCTCTCTCCCGCTCCGCGTAATATATAGCGCGTGAGCCTCGGAATTGTTTCCTGTCTTTTATGGTTTTGGTAGTGAACGAGGGTGAAATCAGCAACGGTTCAGTCGTGGCGGCTCTGTGGCTAACCCTAACGTGGCTAACTTGCTAATCGCATAATGAGCGAAGCTCAATTTCTTGATGCGCGACGTCAAGCAGCACCTCTTTTCCGTCTTGGCACGCCACCCTCTGAAATCGGGACCCGAATTCATCACAGAAGCGTCTGCCTCTGATGCTGAGTTGTACGTAACACGTTACAATCAAGTAATTGATTATTGACAATAACTTACTTTTTCTTCGAATTTTGCGATGTTTGATTACTTTTTGAAAGGGGTAACGCTCTCGGTAACGCAATATATCTTTTTCAGTAATCGATTACTAGTAATCAGTTATTTCTATCCGAAATAGAATTCGTCGTGAGCTTGGCGGTAGACACTGTAGAGAGACAATGGTCGCGGGCTGCGGAAAAGCCGCGCGCGCAAGGATTTCTGGACGTGCAAGCCAGAGCAGCCTGCACGTGTTCCGTGGTTCGCATTTCTTCACGACGGCACAAAAGAATGTCATGTTTAGTGAGCTTGGGCTTTGTCCCTTCAGAACGCGAACAAGCACGAAACGCAGCGCTTTGTTAAACTATACGAGCCCGTGCGCAAGGCCTTTGTATACGTTACAACTGCGCACTTCTGTCCAGCGCGTGCACCGATAGAGTCTTCAGTGTGGCTGTTCGTGTTTTCGCAAAAAAACATGGCAAAAATATGGACGAATACTTAGAAAAACAACCGCTGGTGAAAATAAACAGCATACGAATTGCAGCAGACAACAGATCAAGGAAACCACACCGACTCATTCTGGTCCGTGCATATATGTGTCGCATGCTGATAAAAGCGGGAAGGAAAATTACGTAAAAGTAATTAATTAGTTTTTGTAATTGTTCCGTTGCTTTCTGGGAGGCGGAAATTGACCACTGAAGTCAGTCACGTTCCAAGCGACGTAACTGTAATTGCAGTCGGTTACTTGTTTTTCTGTAACGTGTACAGCCTAGCGCAATTTGAAGGTTATCAACAAATTTTTCCTGGCGTGACGTCACTTAGCCCAGGACAAACATGACGGTGCAGGAAAGAGGGATCCTTCGGCTAGCTATAGGCTCATGTATTCCTAGCAGGCTTCTCCTGAAAATAAACCGTGTTAGAGCAGTTTAATCCATGTTGGTTCACACTGTAGTGATCACCTTCAGATCGCGTTAGAACATACAAGACTGCTGTCAGTCAATCGTGAACGACCGACACCAACAAGTGTTCTCCACAAACCGCCGCGGTGACTCAGTGGCTACAGCGCTGCGCCGCTGAGCACGAGGTGGCGTCTGCAGCCGCAGCGGCGGCCGCATTGCGCCGGAGGTGAAACGCAAAAGTGCCCGTGTTCTGTGATGTCATTGCGCGTTAAAAAAAAAAAAACAAAACAGACAGCCTAAATTAACCCAGGGCCCTCCGGCACTGCGGTCCTTTCTCTCTTCCTTCTTTCACTTCCTCACGGCTCGGTTAAGGTGTTCGCCACGAACGAGACAGTGTTCCTGTCCTCGTACCACGCCCCCGCCAGAGTTGATCGGCGAACAGTGTCGCTCGGCCTGTACGAAGATGATTTGGTTTGGTTTATGGGGTTTAACGTCCCAAAGCGACTAAGGCCATGAGAGACGCCGTAGTGGAGGGCTCCGGAAATTTCGACCACCTGGGGTTCTTTAACGTGCACTGACATCGCACAGTACACGGGCCTCTAGAATTTCTCCTCCAAAGAAATTCCAGCCGCCGCGGCCGGGATCGAACCCGCGTCCTTTGGGTCAGCAGCCGAGCACCATAGCAACTGAGCCACCGCGGCGGCTGTACGAAGATGAATAGAGCCACTCTTGATGAAAGCGACGGAGAACCTGAAATTTGCTTTCGAAGCATCTAAAGACCCCCAAGTAATCCGGCACCTTATTGATGCAGTGCTGGCTCTTTCTGTCCATCGCCGCCCACCCCCTTTTTTCTTTTTTATGTCAGCTCAGCTTTCTCTCGAAGTGCTTGTCATAGCTGGCCCGTGTGTGCGTGTCAAGTTCGGTCATTAAAGTACATTCTCCTTTCTGCTTCTCATCCAGTAGGTTCGCCTAAATCCTTTGCAAAGTCGTTCGCTGTTGAGCCCGAAAAAGGAGGGGAAAAAAACGATAAAATAGGCGTGCGCGGAGCGATGGCGCGTGCACTTGCAGAGTATTCAGTTGCACTAAAAGAAGAAAATAAGGGAAACCCAATGAATAAAGAGGGCATTAACATCGGTTTTCAATTACTGGAGACCTAAGAGTACGACCGGTGTGAAATATATAGAGCTGCTATACAATGTACGTCATCCTTTGATTTGATTCCTTTCTCTGGTTTCTCCTTGGTCTTTGTTATCTCGTCCGCCAAAAATAAAGTTGCGATTGCTGTGGAAACGAATTTCGGCTTCCGAAAAGATTGACTGCAGCGTGCTCCGGCCTTCATAGTGTATTTGCATATGCCCTACAATGCAGGCGGCTAGCGCCCCGAATTTGAGACTCCGCGCATGTTTGATCTCTGGCGGCTTTTGGAAGGTGTTCTACGCGAAGAGGAGATTGGAATTTAATAATGCCCCTAAAATTGCGTTCTGGTGTTCTCTTTTTTCGCCACATATCGCGTGATTTCTAGCACTGGAGATGACAGGAAGACCCAACCCTCTTTGGCTTTCGTAGAGAATCCTGTCGATGAATGCACTGACATGGTTAGCCTTTTAATTTAACTGCATGTTGTCGTGTTAACGATAGTGATCTGAGATAGTGTGGCTGGCTGGCTTCTTCTTGAGTGCAGGACACAACGTGTTTCTTCAGAAAGACACAGGAGCGCAAAAAGAAAAGAAATACGAACACAGACGTAGTGATGGAACTTGACGAGCGCTGTACTGTCAACAAGCTTTATTAGACGAAGAGCGCTTACTGCAGCTTCTTTACACATGTGTCAAGGCGCGGACCGCAAACATTCACGTGTTTACCGATACGAATAAACCAAAATCATTCCACTACGGTGAAGCACCACTGACGTAACACTAATGCAATCATCTCGTTTCACGTTCTGTTTCGTCAGGACTCATCACCAACGCTTTACAATCCGATAGGTGAGGCTTGCAGGCGACACGATTCTTCTCTGCGCAGGCTTGGCAGTGATATAGAAGATGGAAACCTTTTTTTCTTTTTGACAATGAACGCTTGCGTTGCCTGCCAGCCTTGCCTATCAGACTGTAAAGTCTGATATATTTACATACTTTAGCAGCAAAAGCGTTATCATTCCCAGCAGTCTTTTCTCTATGCCGATGCCGCTTCAGAACTCAGTGGGACCCCCTTTCTTGGATTATTACCCCTTCGCGATTCAACGTGCTTTTCGAAGGCCTTCATTAAGAAAACAAATTTATAAATCAAGGCAGAACTTTTTGTTGGGTTTTTTTGGTTTCTACTGACATAAAAATTGATTTTAGCGCTAAAGAATGTCGCAGGGTGAGACGACACGACAGGGCACCTAATAGATGCATGGTATGGACTAATGTTATCACTGACACGTGTCACAACTTTCCATACCACTCGATTTCATATCTGCGCAGTCTAAGAAGTACGACTAACGCAATCAGCCCAGATTTTTCTTATATAGCTCTGTCCTGTCGTCTGGCTCCGTGTTGTCTTAGAGCGCCGAAACCTTTTTCAGTGATAAAATTAATAAAATCATTAATCTGAGAATGATTCCATTCGCTCCGGATGCCCAGTTCCGCCCACTCTCGGTGTTAAAGCACTCATGTTGAAGGAAGAAAGAAAGAAAGAAAGGAAGAAAGAGAGAAAGAAAGAAGGAAAGAAAGAAAGAAAGAAGGAAAGAAAGAAAGAAGGAAAGAAGGAAAGAAAGAGGGAAAGAAAAAGAGAGAAAGAAAGAAAGAAAGAGAGAGAAAGGAAGAAGGAAAGGAAGAAAGAAAGAAAGAAAGAAAGAAAGAAAGAAAGAAAGAAAGAAAGAAAGAAAGAAAGAAAGAAAGAAAGAAAGAGAGAAAGAAAGGGAGAGAGAGAGAAAGGGAAGGAAGAGAAGGGAAGGGAAGAAGAGAAGGGAAGATAAGGGAAGGAGGGAAGAAGAGGAGAAGGGAAGGGTGAAGGGAAATCAAGCGGGCGGGCTTAAAGGGGCACTAAAGGCAAAATACTAAGCCCGGCTAGATTGATGCTTGAGCGTAGTCGTACGCAGCAAGTGCAGAAGCTCAAGCTCTCAACGGCATTCACACTTTATGTGCTAGCGACGCGGCTGGTGAAGAAGCGGTTTTGTTACCACTTCGGCCCTCGAAACGGCTACTTTTTGCAGGCTGCGGGCGCTATGAAATTGCAAAGTGTTCGTTTCTTTATTTTCAGTACCTTCCCATGCAGATACACGCATGCATGCACGTTGTCAACGTGTGAAGCGCTATGCGAGCGCGTGGTCTTCCATGTTTTCTGCGCATTGGAAAAGTGAGTATGCTTCTAGACGCGCTGAAAAATATGTGAGAATTACCACATGCACACACCACCACCTCTCATTTGGTTCATTAAAGAAAAAAGTTCCCAAGGTGGATCATCATGCATGCAGTGCACGCGAGTCAGGGTTGCGCGCGAGAAAAACTTTCAGCCAGCTGATACGTGTTCGTCAAGATTATGCGTGCACCCCGCTGCCGACACCTATAGTTGGCAGGCGGCAGACTACAGTTGAGCGGAACGTCTACCCTGGTTCGTTTCCGCTTACAACCCGCGGGAAGCTGTTCACGAACGTAGAAATCGCAACGCCCACAGCAAAGTCAATCACAAGAGTCAATCACTTACTTCGCAGTTAACCAACACACACGCGATTATCGACAGCAGAATGCGCAGTTCAATAAGAATTGCGCGTGCAATTTTTCACTCAGATGTGTTTTTGAATGAAATACGTTAGAAAGCGACCGCTGCTCGCATGCTGTTGAGGATACCTCGAAGTTTACGTGTACAACGCAACGAAGGCCAGTCGCTCGCGTTATCTTCACCGATGTATACACTCGTGTGATCAGCACTTGTTCTGCAGTCTGCAGCTGCCCTCGGTAACCTTATGTAGTTTCTTCCGCACAAGTGGAGCCCCTTTCTACCGTACGCACGCGATGCAACGAGACGCAGCCGCACACATGGTCGCACGCGAAGCAGCGGCGAGCCCACATCGAAATAGTGGAGATCGGAGGCGGCCTGCACTTACACCTTGCCGTCATGACCACTGATTTGTTGACTTTCGGTTTAGTTTCCGGCCGTGTTTCTGGTCTTTGGAAGACGCGCCTCTGATTGGTCGGCTTGCAAAGACGGCATAGATATGACGTCGCGGCAGTTCATTTTTTGCAGGCGCTAAGAATGTGGAAGGGTTTCGGGACTTTCATTTGCGGCTTTCTTAGCAACGCAACCACCTTCCGCTTCGGTAGTTTTACCGAGGAGCAATCTATACGTCTTGATTAATTTAATATTTCCCTTACTGTCCCCTTAAATTCGCGTTAATACGGTATCTTAGCTCCGCGTGCGCGCGAAGCGCGGAAACGTGCTGTACCGCAATATGATGTGGCCTAGCGGGCGCGACAGGACGCAGGATCCCCAGAGTGATCGAGCCGGCGATATGCGATCAATGCGTGGCCCAGATAGCTCTCGCCGCTCGTCGCTTTTGTCCCACGAGAGTGCATATGCGCGCTTGGGAACGCATCTCATCTCCTTTGCGTCACGCGCGGAACCTGGTGACACATCTGTCAGGATGCGCTCCCTCCTCGCCTGAGCTCGACGGTCCGACCTGCCCACATCCAATGCTCACACAGTGGGCTCTAACTGTGGGACGCAGGAATACCCGTGCAGGACTCATGCGGGACGTTTGCGGGGACGGGAACGTGGCCCAAGTTGCGGTACGCAACAAAAACATATTACGTAATGAAACTTCCCGAAGTTCTGGCTGAGTTGCGTCTGTCGATCGCGCCCTTGGTGCGCGTTTATCGTGGCTGCGTATTACGCCTACCAAGCACGTTCTCACTGTTCAGTGAGTGCAGCGACGGTTTCGCTCACGTCGACGCGATGTCCTTTCTTTTCGCGCTTTTATTTTTTATATAAGCTTTTTGTGCAGCTGTTCCACCTGAAAACGACGTGGCAGGAGCTGTCGTGCATAACCGCTGCACGTTCCGCCTTGCATGTTGATCACGCCTGTCTGTGCCTCGCATACTAGTCGGTCCTGATTTCGTTCCTAACAGCAACGAAGAAACGAAACGAAATACACCAACTTTTATTATTTTTTTTTAGGGGGGGGGGGGGGGCGGGGGCGGGGGCTTGTTCTTCCAGCAGTTGCTCGATTTAATGGCCATGTACAAAGCAAGCAGCGCAAAAATCGTATGATTTGCTTTAGTGAACCAGCATGCGTTCAAGTCATAACATATCTGCGCGTAATAAGGGAGGAAAACGGCCGGCGATACTTGTAGTTTTCTCTCTGTTTTTTTATTTCTCTTAAGTTCAAGTCGAAAAGAGTGCCGCTAGAAGCTGACAAAATCGTGCATTTGTTTTCCCCACTGTACAAAACCGGCCGCGAGCATTGTCAACAAGAGCTTATATCCGACTCTGTACCGGATCTCTTAAAATTATCGGGAAACTATCGATTGATGAGACGATGTATGCGCTGTTTATTCGCGCATTTACAACAAAAATTGGGTGGCCCTCGGCGTTTCTTTATGGGGAGCACGCAGAAACCGTAGCAACCGCAACTTCGCGAAGGCCGTTACGGTACACCTTATGTTAGCCAGAAGTACTCCGAAAATTGCTCGCTGGGGAGAAGTTCAAGCCTCCTAATGGAAGAAAAGCGGCTGCTGCTGGGGGCCATTTACCCGAGAATACGCAGTGCAGGACGCATTTATATGAGAGTCGCGGAATTTCCTACGCAGGAAAACAATGGATCCTGGGCTGGGCCGTGGTTGGCCTCAGGTGGACCGTTTTCTGTGGGCTATTATATAGAGTGCTGCTCTAATCCCTTCTTTGCAGTTCTGTTAGACTCACATAAGGAAATTTGCTCGACGTATTGTTAGTAACGACATCCTCGAAAGAACTCATGTCTGTGGTCGTCCGGTGGTGTACAAAGTGGCACGTGTATCCTATAGCCGGCAGATCCAGATTTTCGTTGCTGGAGACAGCGGCCTTAAGCGTGCGATGTGGGCGTTGGTCCAGTTTTTTTGGGTTGGCCGCGGGCCGCGTACGCGGCGCCTTCATTACGCTGCAGTCGTCGCATACGTGGAAACGGTGGCTCTACGTGCGGCAGCAATCGCTGTTTGTTTTGATAGAGTAAAGCCGCCCGCATGGGGAAGGGTACTTTTTGCACATTCGTTTGCGGTAACGATTTCGGGTTTCCGCCTTTGCCTTAGCAATGTTTACGCGGTATGATGGTCACATTTTTTTTTTATACACCTTGGGTACTCTGCGACCCTGCGCTGTTTCCCCGGGAATACAACGAGATGCTATATAGCTAGGAGCTTTGCAAACATCCGTCTTTGAACAATGCGTGTTTTCGTTTCGGCTGTAACTTGCTAAAAAACACGCCGCTGGAGGAGCTCAGTCCCAGGCCCGTTCAGAGATCGCGTGCGGCGGCCGGTAGAATGCACGCGCACACTCTCACATAAAGTAAATAAAGAGCAACGACGCCGCAGATGGGTTTGAGAGAACGTTCGTGTTCAAATGCAGGCCACGCAGGATTGCATTCCAGAGACACAAGCGGCGTGCCTCGGACTCGACAACAGCTGTCAGGGTTCACTTTTGTTGCCACGGCTTGCGTGCTCTACGGAAGAGTCCATACGTTCCAGACGATCTCCACGTAAAGCAGTGTGCAGCGCGTGCTTAATGCACTGCTCTTTTTTTTTATATTTTAGACCAATGTCAGGCCCTTTTGGGAGGGTGTAGTACACATGCATCGTTTGGGTGGACGCCTATGTCCGTTCGAAAGCCCAACCGGGTGTCGTGAGGACAGAACCGCCATTTAGTAGAGCGCGTAGGATTGACCTAAACGCATCACATGCCACTGCGAAGCACATGCCATGCTGGGGCGAACGGGCTACACACAATGCGTGTGGGCATGCAGCCCGTGGCCGTATTTTCCGTTACAAAACAAATCGTTCATTTATATTGTTTTCATTTAATTCGGTCTTGACGTCAGCGGTCACGAGAGCAATAGGAGGCGGGGAAGCAAGCTACCAATCACAGGCACGCGTGGTGTGATAACGGCGCCGCCTCTATAGCCGCCGCATCCTGTCCGCGGTCGAATCGGAGGAACCATGCTGCACCAATTCGTCGCATAACCACGGCACAGTTTCTTTCCCAAGATAGAATTAGCTCCGATGAAGCCCGTCGGTCGTCTCAAAGGCGTCGCCGTGCACCGCCATGTGTCGGCATCCCATTCCAACTATGTATTCCTTGGGCTGTCTTCGTCGAAACAATGGGCTTCGGGATAGTTTTCGTACGTAAAATTTCTTGCTTGAGTCTCTCCCCCCCTCCTCTTCGTATATCAGTGCCGGTGCGTGCCAGTTATAGTCAGCCGCTCATGTGCGACGTGCCAAATTTCCTTCTCTCTTGTTAACCACTTACCGTCTCTCCCCACGGCCCTATAAAAGCACGGACTGCTATAAACCAGTATTCATTGTTCCCTGACTGTGCCGTTCCTCATTCCGGTCGACAGCCGATACAAAATCCACCCTTGATCGTGGACATGTTTGTTTCCGTCATTACCAGCTTGAGGTCATCTCCTATATGCCGCATCACCGGGAGCAACGACCGATGTCAGGGGGTCAAATGAAATCAAAAACCAGATGAATCGTTGCATAATACGGTCCCTGCTGTTGCCTGCTGGAACAACGAAAGAGGCCTTGGTGGCGGCTCTAAAGAGTTTCAGGCTTTTTGATGGTACACCGCCTGAAGTAAAAGAGTAATGGCTGGCTCTATTCGGTGAAGAAAGACTGGACAGGCCGCCGAAAAGACAAAGTTCCATCGGTTATGCTTCCTCCCGCTACTCCTGCGCTGTGCTGAGAAAGCTTCGGGACGTGACAAGGCGCTGAAAAGTGCAGACCACTTTTCTTAAAACACGGGGCGGCAGAAGTGCTCGACCTGCAGACTTCTCTATACAAGTAGGTAGCGGTGCTTTCCTCCCTGTGAAGGAACACAAATTTCAAGCGACATAAAAAACGTGAAACATTGAAAACGAACTACACATCCGAGGAGGTGGAGATTAGTATTTAATCAGAAATTTGGACCCTGATCTCCTAACGAGAGCATATATAGCTCACCTTGAGTCAGTATGCAAACATCCAGAACGACCTTGTTGAGTGAGTTAGTTTGTCAATTAAAGAGTTTTGCTCCTTCAAGTAAGGCGTACGTGCGCGCATCCTAATGAGCTGCCTGCTATAGCAGCACACCCCAAAAGAAAATACCCGGTCTGGATCATTAAAGAGTAGCTGCATCATGTTTTGAGAATTCGCGATATTCAAGGATCCAAATCTATAGAGGCTGTATAAAGCATGCCAAGTTTTTTTTTGTTTTTCTTTAACTAGCATTTTAAACGATGATGGCGAATAAATTTTAGGCTTCTCCTCATAGCACTTGAGGATTGCGGAGAAGCTTGGTGATGACGCCACGGGACTTGAAAATTGGTTTTTGAGGGAAGGAAATGGCGCAGTAATTGTCTCGCATCTCGGTGAACACCCGAACCGTGCTGTAGGGGAAGGGGTAAAGGTGGGAGTGAAAGAAGGAAGAGAGAGGTGCCGTAGTGAAGGGCTCCGGCAGATTTTAAATTTCCGCGGCCTTCCCCCTCAACTAGCCGTGCGTCATCGGATGCCGCTAAACAACGCTGCCCTCTTTCGATGCCCTCGATGGTGTTGGTTTCTTCCTTACAAAGACAGCGTTTCAGAGCTGTAAATGTACCGGCACCGTAGATGATGTCATCATGCCCCCCCCCCCCCCCCCCC
The DNA here is from genome assembly GCF_055824585.1 of Amblyomma mixtum. NCBI lineage: Eukaryota > Metazoa > Arthropoda > Arachnida > Ixodida > Ixodidae > Amblyomma > Amblyomma mixtum. The sequence goes on along the minus strand of NC_143014.1, from coordinate 142,866,299 downwards.
CTTTACACCCCCCCCCCCCCCCCACACACACACACATGGCGCTCTGCGCTGCGGAGAAGCTATAAGGTCGCTGCGGCTTTAATTGGCGATTATGTAACCATTTCTAAGGCTAGCCCAAAAAGGCTTCGCATGCGTTACGTGCAAGCTCCACGCATTCGGCGCCGTTAAGGTCGTCGAATTCTAAAACCTCTCAAGTTGCCCTTTAAGCTCAAGACAACGCAAATCCGTCAGGGAAATCAGATTCGGTTAGCTTATATTATAAAAAAAAAGGAAAACTGGCACTTTATCTCATGCGCCCAAGTTTTCAGCTTTTTCCTAGCTGTCCAAGAAGAACAGCACGAAATAGATAAGGACTAAAGGAAGATACACACAGGCAGGCCCTGTGTGTATCTGTCTGGCCCTGTGTGGAATGCCGTGTCACGCTTTATATCTTGCGAAGATTTTTAGCAAGCCTTGCTAATGTATTAGGAGACCTTCTGCTTGCATGATAGATTTGCTGTCACTAGTGAAGCGCCATAATTTCGCTTCATCTCGAATGTAATATTTCAGCCGGGCTTATGAGCGCACACGTTCGCGCTGTGGCGCCCCGATTTGGAGTATTACCTAACGAAAACCGTTCATTTAATTCTTATGTTTATCCGGTAATAGTACACTCGTTTTTGAAATAAAGGCAAACTTTTGTTCCCTTCACACGTCCGATAGAACTACGTCCAAGCGAGGTCAGATTTCTGGTACACTCAGAGATTTCCCCGACGCTCCGGCTCCGTTCTCCTCTTGTGTTTTCCTGCTTTGTCGACAAGCTTTCCGTGCATAGAGACACCTTGTTTATGCAAGCGTCGTCGCCTCTCAGTTCTTGGTCTTTGCTTCTTTGCGGCCGGAATTTTCCGTCGACCTCTCGATACCTTTTTTTCACCGCTGCCAAGTTGTTTTCTCCGCGCTCGAAGTGAAATCCCGTTATTATACCTCTTTTCCTCCTTCCCCATATTCTTCTGCAACGCGAATAAAAACTCGTTTTATGTTTGTTGCTCTTATGCGCTGGCAATGAAAACATTCATAGTTTCCGCTTGCTTTGTTCTTCGCTTGCCCTGCGTCAAAAAGAAAAATGACCAAAAACTGGTTTTTGTTCCTTTTGTGCTTCCAGTTCAATTTCGTTTTCTGTTTCTGCGTTTGCTTAGCCGCAAAGTGTGTTGCTCCTCTGGCTTCATTTTTCCTGCTTTTTTTTTTTGCAGGAGATGAAGCAAACTAAGAAAAAAGAAAACGAATTTCGTGGTATTTAGCGCTCTTAGAATTATTATTTCTCCATTACCGGGAACTCGTCAGAGAAGGGCGAAGGGGTAGGGAATAACGTAGGTTACGGAAGAAGCTGTCCCGCTTTGAAATTTTTCGACATTAGAATTATTGATTCATTTCTGACCGGCGGTTTTGATCGGAAAAGTGGGAGGTGCAACATATAAAAAGCCGTCGTCCAACGCACACAGAGATCGCCGGTCACTTTCGCGAAAGGGGCCATTCGTGGAACCGCGGCCTTCGTCGCTAATGGATTTCGAGCAGTAGGAACGGAGAGATCATTATTTTTTCCGGCGTCTCTGCCAATATTTTCTGTCGCCCGTTCGCCCCTGTCTTGAAGCCCCGCTTCGATGGCCACGCTTCCCATTTCAGCATCGGGAGTTATGTGGCCGCTATCTGCGTCCGTTCCTTTTCCGACCGTGCCTGGCCTGCTGTGATTTCCGTTACTTTTCTTTCCGTTTCCGTCTTCCCCTTAGCAACGAGTGCGCCGTCGTCTCCTCTCGAAAGCGTTGTCAAAATGTCACTCGAATTCCCTGACAGGAGTGATATGTGCGCACGGGCAAGAGCCGCGCTCTTCCGAGTTTGGGTCTATGCTGTCGATACTCAAGCTTTACGTCTTGGCTGTTTCACGACGCGTGTGTGTGAAGAAGTGTCGAAAGTTTCTGACCGAGTGTGACGTCACGCATCGCATTACTTCCGAGTGGAGCGCGCCAGATCCGGGCAGCCGCGGGCTGCTTGCTGCCTGTCTTCAAGTGGGAACCGCGGAAGGGAGAAAAAAAAAGGCAGCTAGAGTGCACATGCCTAATGCCTGCCTGTATCCTGCGTGTCCGTAACGCTTCAGAGGAGAGTGATTCTCGGTATACCGTCGCCCGGGTGGCAACTGTCGCGATGTCCGAGGCGACGCGCGTCAACTTGCATCCGCTCTGTCCGCAGCTCCGGTCATAAAATTTGACGAATTTGACTGCGGGCAGCATCTGGCGCATACTGCGCAGCTTCGGCGAAGAGCTGTGCAGGCGTGTTCGAAGACGCAACTGAAACGAGATCAAAGGAAAAAGAAGATGTCGATTGAAATGCTGCGAGCGACATGTGCGGCATTGTAGGCGAAAGAAGTTTGGATTGGGGAAAGTTAGAAGGCGAGCGTTCAGAAGCTAGGGCATGATGAAACCCTTCAAATGCACTGCGATCCAAAGGTGGCTGGTGCTTGACGGGGTAGAATCTGCCCAGCTTGCGATGTGGAAACAGTTATCACGACTGGCGCCGGAATTAATTCACTGATAAGGGCAGCTGGGGCTCTGCCATGACAGGCGGCTGTGATGTTTAAGCTTATACAGTATGAAAGCCTAATACCGAGGTGAGCCGTGAACGCCGATGCACCATGGTAGTTTGAAAGCGGTAGTTACTCACGCTGTTTTCATATCCCGTCGAAATGAGCGTGCACGCAGACTTAGGTGTAGATTAACAGGCATAACAGCTAAAATGGGGGCGCGGTTCCCGGCAAGCCAACGATTTTGTTGGCTTTTCTATTTTCGTTTATTATCTTTGATTACATTTTGATTTGTTTGTGTTCCAATGTGGTTTGGCTTCTTTAAACTTCAATTCGTCACTTGTATGTGATTTGCTTCTTTTTTTTTTCTTTCGTTCAACCTCTGCGACAAAGGACTTTGTTTATGTATAAAAAATTATATTGCTGTTTACTAATGCATAGCTAATTCCTTGCGGCACCATTGTTTTCCAGTAGTTTCTGTCAATGTTCTTAGACAGTTTCAGTTTTGCAGCTCCTCTCGGAAGGTGGCTAAAGTGGCGGGCACGGGAACTAGTGGCGCTGCAGTCGAGCTTTTCTACATCGTCTGCTGTCGCGGGAGTTTCGCTCGCTGCAGTTACGACAGGCTACTCAGATTTTCAAGCTGGTTTTTCGTGTGATGGTGTTGTTGGTGTTGTGAAAACATGTTTGTGGTGAAATATGTGCACTTGGTGACTTCAAGCGAGAGGTACACATGCCATCCTGCTTTGCACCCGGCTGCACAGTGGCAGTAGAAACGACGCCACCGATCATCATTTTTTTCAAACCGCCTCGCGATGAAAGCGAATTTAAGAGGTGGGAGCAGATGTTGCATCGCAAGGACAGACGGCTCTCTCACACGTCTAAGATATGTGAGCGTGATTTTGAGCATGAAGATATTATCAAGGAGTACAAACACGTTGTGAACGGCCAAGAGGTCCGAATTCCCCACGGAAACCGGCGCTAGTGCCCGGTGTCGGCCATCGTCTCTTTCCCAGCCTTCCAGATCGATTCTCAAAGCCAAAAATTGTGAAATGCAGGCGAAAGTCACCAAAAACGCGTACTGTCATGTAGACTGATAAGTATCAAGATCCTTGAAGCGACAGTATACGTCCTCCTCAGGAGAGGTTGCGTAGAGGCAGTCAGGCCGAATGAGATGATGCCTCTTTCCCGCTCGGCGGAAACCAGTACTACGTCGACTGCACTGACGACTGGTGACCTGGTGACTGCGACTCAACCATCTACGGAGTGGCAACATGAATCTATACAGGACGAAATAACTGGGAAGGTGTGTGCAGTTTTCTACTGCAGAAAGCTAGCGGCAAGCCATCTAGTGATTCCCAGGGCTGTGGTTGTGGAAGAAGATGGTAGCTGCTTCGTGAATGACTACAACAAGCTGCACAAGCAGTTGTTCAAAAGTGTAGCTTTTGTCACTGACCTTGAAAACATTCTGCTGGAAACAGATGACTTGTAAATATATGTGCAGGAGTAAATACAAACATTGATGAACAGCAGCCGACGAAGTCGGAAGGTGTTCACAAACACTGCTGATTTTTTTTTTTCGATGCAGCTAATCTGTGCGCGTTGCTTGCGTTTGCGAAGACAGGTTCGAGCGAGGAAGAAAACGGTAACGCGCCTCGTGCAGTGCCTCGTTCAGATATCGTCCGCCATAACCCCAGTGGTTGTACCATTGTGCCCTCCAAGCGGTACAGCGTTTCGCCATGTACCAACACCAGTTATGCCATATTCTTGTTTACTCAGGCCGGAAAAAAAAATAATTTACCTCCAGGTATGGGCACAGCGCCGCCCCTCTTTATGAGTGCGTAGCGGACGACGCGCGAGATGTGTAGAAAAGCGCGACTGTAGCGCCGTTAGTTCCAGCGACGTCCGCGATAGGCACGCCAGCAAGCGGCGAGTATAGGAAGCTGCGAAACTGAAACTGTCTAAGAACGTTGGTTTCAGTTTTGTTTGCACGTTTTTCCTTGCTTATATGACAAAGCGTTAATTTTTCATTTGATAGCAGGAGGACCCCCGGACCGGTTAATTAACTTCGGGGCCTAATTTTGCGTATTAATCTTTTTGTGTACTTTTCAATGTTTCGAAATTATTTAATAAAAATTGTAAACCCAGAGTCCAGACGTGGTACTTAATAAACTTAGCTCAAAGGGAACCCAGCTTGAACTGTTCGTTAATTTTCGCAACATGTCGACGCTGGAGAATGGGCTTCTGAGCTCCAACTACAATGTTTGAAGAGGACTCGTGAAGTACTTTTTTCGGACGTGTTTTTTCTTTTTTCTTGGGTAATTTGTTTTTATTTCGCCTCTATGCCCCGAACTAAAGAGTTATATTCTGCGTTAGGTCATCTCAGAGGTGCAGATGTGTAGCCTCAATTGTTGCTCAAATTGGCCATCAACTTCCCCGCCTCTACGCCTTCATTGTGCTTCCTTGTTTACTGCTCTGGAGTCACACTCCATACTCCAGAGATTATGTGCGTCATACACGTCACGCAAGGCGTCACACTAGAAATGCGCAGTAAATCCGGAATGATTTCGATTTTCCGAGTGATGCTTTCCTTACATTTGACGCGTGAGACTAAATAGCGAAAAAGCGGTGTCGGTATGCAGTAACTTGGCGTGAAGTGGCTGGGCTATACCGCTCTGCTTGGGCAGCGGAAGACCTCGCATGCAGCGTGCGAAATGTTACTTCATTTAACTGAAACCAGAGTTCAACAAAAAGAAGAAACTGGAGTAATTTTGCGCAAATCAAACTGAAGCGGTACCGCCACATTTCGCCTGGTGCACGTTACTCTTGTGTTTCCTTTATAGCTGAACTTTTCGGAAATGTTAATTACTGATCTTTTGAACCGTCGGAAACGCATGAAACTTGCAGCGAGAAAGCTGTGTGACGAGGATTGAAACTTTCCAGTTAGCTCCACTTCCGGACAGGTAACTTCAGTGTGAGAGTTCTTTTGTTTCTTTTCCACGCTTTGCGACTTGCTCGGTAATGAGCGTATACGCTGCTACAGGTTGCGGCCCTCGCACACGTCGTGGCTGCTCGAAATTGGGGCGCCCCATGTGAACGGCCTGTTAGCAAGCCCCGCCGAGCGTCCAATTTTCGAAACAAGTGTCGATGCGGCGGTATCGTTTTATTTTTCTGTGGGCTGCTAAGAGCGCACAAAGTTTTGATAAAGTAGAAATGAAACATCCGTAACAGCCTTTTAGTTAAGGAGTGGCATCTTTCTGAAGCTACTTGGGACGCTCTGCAGCCATGTGATTAAAGCTTCTCACACATTCTGAGTGAACAGAATGTTAAACGATTTATCTCCATTTATATATTGCTAACTGAGCAGCAATTGCTCCTGTTTACGCTACGAACAACCGTCGACAATGGTGCGTAAACTACTGTTTGTTTGTTTTTCCGCAACGTGTAGCACGCCTCTCTTTTCTTTTCAAGTTTTGTTTAACCTTCGGCAACTGTTCTTACGCTTGGTCAGTTTGAGCAGAGCAACCTTGTGCATATATCTGCAATGCTAGCGTCGTCCCTACTGGCGCAGCTTGTTCCGTGGGTTGGCTTCGAATCCGCGAGCTCACCTTGAAAGCGCTGAGATTTTAAATAGAGCAAAATAAACAAAACGCAAACATGCCGCATGGTGTTTGCCGGTATCACTGCGCGGTCGGCGTATGGGACATCTCTTGGTAGCGGGCGCCTTCGCGGTGAGGAAAAGAAGTATGCCCCCTTTAGAAATTGATCGCGGCTCACGTCGCGATAGCTACTCCGCTGGGAAATCCGCCAAGTGGGGAGCCGGTCCTTGTTTATCCTCTCGGGGTTTAATTTACCTTTTATCTCAACTTTCGTTTTCTTGTTGCCTTCGTTTCGTCGAGGAAGAATCAAAAGTTGATAACAATGTGCAAGAAAAAAAAAGGTAGGAGCTCAGACAAATAAGGACAAAGAATTCAAAATGAATTGGACTCGTTTTTATCGCCATGATGTTCACTTTTTTTTTCATTTTCACTATTTCGTGCGCGTATGACAACAAAGGAGGAGGAAAAGCAGCGGCCGGTAAAAGGCCAGGTGGCCTCCGTTTATATATTTTTTCAATTTTTCTGTGTTTTTCCTCATGTCTTCAACCCCTTGGGCTCATCTCAAAGGTTTCCGGCGGCATGGCTGCTTTGTTTGCCCCCGATTTCACTTTTCTGGTTTTCTTTTTTCGACCGCGCAAATAAATTTGCCGGGCGGCAAGTAACGGCCGACAAGGCGGAGTGGGTGGCGGACAATGATTGCGTTGCCCGTCGTGTCGCCTCGTTCAGTAAATGTTCGACAACCCGCGCTGCTGCGTGTGTGCGGAGCTGCTCCTGTACGCCCACGCGCACTCCGGAGACCGGACTGGCGCTGGGCGCGGATCGACGACAGCCTTGGGGCGTCACTGGCTGTCCGGCTCGACAAACGCGGCTGTCAGCGGCGCCGCTGCGCCGCGCCATCTGTCATCCGCGCGGGAGACGCGATTCGATTGCCGGCCAGAGGCCGCGACGCGGAGGCTTTTCTTGGTTGCGCGGCGGAGCTAACCACACGCCCTGGGCGCGTGTTGTCGGTGCAGTCTCTGCCACCTCCTCTCCGTCAACAGAGCAGGTGTGCGATCTAATTATTAAAGAGTCCGTCGTCGTCATCTTCATCATGGTGAGCACAGTTAGTTCCTGAGCACCAAGTGGGCTCAGGAACTCTCTCTCGGTGATGCTCGACTACTCTTGAGGACTTCTGTCCTGGCTGGCGCACGGTGAAATGGTAAGCCACTGTGTGCGAAGCAGTGGAGCGGCGGGGCCACGCGCGCGTACACTCAAAACACACAGGTGCTGTTCACTGCACACAGGTTTATCACGGCGCGATGGATCGTCGCAGACTCTGCAGCGCAGGGTGCCCCTCACGGCTGTGGGCTATAGCTACAGGTAGGGGCCCTGCTGCTTCTAAGCAGAGGTGGCGGCCGTCCGGGAAAAGCGCGCTGACGGCGAGAAGCGCGACTTGAAGCCGCGCGATGATGGCATCGCGCTCGTCGGCTTCCTGGCACAAGGAGGCGGGCTCGAGCTCCGTGACGTGTGAGGGCTCCTTGGCTGCTGCTGCGACTGCTTAGGGCTGATCATTGATGTGAGGCGCGGCGAACAACCTGCGCATAGGTCCGCGCGCTGCTTTGGCTCCCTGCGGTGCTGTTTATGTTGCGTCCGGGGCACCGCCTCCGCGTTGACCACGGCCCGCACTGCCAGTCTAGACAGGGACACCGTGGATCGGGCCAGTAAGGCAGCCACGTGGCGCTCTCGCTGCCAGTACGCGCAGGTGGGGTCCGCGGCCGCGTGGCGTCCACCGCAGTTGATTCAGCTCGGTTTCCTGCTGTCGCAGGCAGCCGCGTCGCATGGGGCGCCTCATCGGGTAAAGCGGGAAGGGGCGCGGCACGTTGCGGAAGCGTGGCGCACGTCGGCGCACCTCGTGCACTGCAGGGGCCGCGGCCGGCACGGTCTGTGCGCCGCCGGTGGATACGGACGTGCGCCGGCGGTGTCGGCGCCGCACATACCCAACAATTTTTTTTTTTTATGAAGGGTTTAACGTCCCAAAGCGACTCAGGCTATGAGGGACGCCGTAGTGAAGGGCTCCGGAAATTTCGACCACCTGGGGTTCTTTAACGTGCACTGACATCGCACAGTACACGGGCCTCTAGAATTTAGCCTCCATCGAAATTCGACCGCCGCGGCCGGGATCGAACCCGCATCTTTGCAGCGTAGCAGCCACGCTGAATGACTGTGGTCAAATAAGCCCCAAGAAGCTAGCAATTGCCGACCGAATGCGCTTGGCCTGGACCGTTGTTGAACGGCGCAAGTGACCTAGGTTCTATTGAGTCACAACCCCTTCCTACAATATACACAGTTTCCTTGAAGGATATCGACACGCTGTAGTTTGTTACTTAGAGTATCTCCGAATTTTTTGTCTTTATTCATGAATACTGGCGCGCAAATTTGTGTACGTACCCGTGAATAAAATAATCGAATCACGCAGTTGTGGCTTCGCCATGTGCTGGCCAGCCACGAGTTCGGACGCTGTTGCGGTGGCTAACCGACGCTAGACATTTCTCAAGAGTATTTTTTTTTTGTTCTTTTCTGAAACTGTGTCTTGGCGGTAGCGTTCCGGCTAACACTACTTCGGGTGGGATAAAGAAAGCTTACACATGTAGTGGTTGTCCATCCGTGCTTGTTTCATCGCAACCAGCATCAGAAGCGGGCAAACCATGAAGAGAATATATTTCAATTAAACTTGTGTGAAAGGGTATTTTCTATTCTAGATAAGGCTGGTTGCATTAAAAAGTGACAGAAAACAGTTACGACAATTGTGAGAAGTCTTTCTGACTCCAGCAGCAGAAAGGCACTAGGCCGGCAGCGAATGACGACCGAATGAACACCGGCGGAGACGCCGTGGCCACAGCGGACACACGCGCCAGCACAGATAAGCAACAGTGAAAGTGCATTCAAGAGGGCATTTTTAGAAAGAAATTTTATCGATTCAATCTACTTCGTGCATCTACAGTTTTTTTTCCCGCATATTTCGCTGATAACTGCCTCAGGGCATAAAAGTAAGAAATGGTGCAAGTGGAAAAAAGTTTAAGGAATGAGCGTACTTCCTTCCTTTACAGAGTGCGAATTTGTCCCCAGAGTGTATTGAAACTTTATAGTAATGTTCGCAAAGTAGCGCTTATCCTTTAAGGAATGAATCCACCTGAAATGAAAAACAAACATTTTCGTCAGGTGCGACTAGTGTCAGCGGTTAAAATTTTATGTGGATTCCTCGCGAATAGACGGTCGGTAGTTAGATTTTCCTCTTGGATGTCCAAAACTTGATGCACGGTGATGGCTGAGATATTGTCAAGCAAGAAAATCATGCCCACATGTCTTCCGACTACTCGGGGAAATAAAAGGTTATTAAACTGATCTCTATATGCCTTATTTTCCAGGAGCATCGACTTAGCGCGATGTTAAAGCTACAAATAAATCCCGTGGGAATTTCGCGGGTTTTCTTATTTTTCGATTTCTCTTGCCGCCTTTTGATTGAGGGTTGCCGTTTATTGCCCCATATCTTCACGATCGTTCCTATCGGCCTTGTAAAGATAACAGGCGCGGTGTCTGGATTTTACAAAACGCACAAGGAGACCTCGCACTGCGGTAGAGCAAGAGGCTTTGTTTTTCAGCGATCAGCGCTGAACTTTTATGGCCCTTGTGAGGCCAGCTTGTCGCGCTATAGCTTTTCTTCTGTGCAGATCCCCCTGTGCTTCTATGGGAGGCTAACAACGAAAGCTGAATTGTTTTATTCCGCCTGTCGCCATTCAACAGGCCGGTACACAGAATCGAGGATAAGGCTTTATGGCACACTGCGGATTCATCGCAAAGAGTTCGACGTTCTGAAAAACTCTTCCTGCTCCGTACAGACTATGGAAAATAGAAACTGGGAACGTATGGTTCTATATCTTTTTTTCAGGGGGGGGGGGGGGGGCACTAAGCTCCGACGCTAATACGTTTGGCAGATCATATGGGGCTCCAGCTTCCCCCGAAATTTTTTCGAACTGTCACGCACCGCTGACCAAAAGAACCACCGGCGCCGGAAGTCATTCTGGATTTTGTCTCTTGCAACGTCTTTTTCAGACTTGAAAATACATTTTGGCGTGAACATTGCTAACTCGGGTTGGATTTCGTGGCAACGCCCATGCACCTGGAGTTACGTAACGCAAGGAGCCCCATCCTAGCATAAATTTTCAAGGGCGTATCGATGGCAAGCGGGCTCGACCTGGCATCTCGCGGCGGCCGCGGAGTCTACGGAGCCACGCATTTCAATTCCGAAACTTAATGGGTATAAAGTTTCTATAAACTGGACGCGAAAGCTGCACTGACATTTTAAAAGTCGAGCTTTAGATTTTCGAACCGGGAACTTTAATTAATTTATTATTCTCATAAACTTTTGACGGCAAAGGTGCACTGACTTTTTTAATCTCGTACACCGGAACATACAACGAGACAAGGCAAATCAACACACTATCAGACAAGTTGACAAAGCACGCAGCGAGGTCCAATGAGACGAAGCGTTGTGGTGATTGATTTGTGCCGTAGAAGAGAATATTACTAATTTTATCTTCGCACTTCTAATGTATATTTTGCAGAACTCCTCATTAATACATGAGCATGCTGTTGCGACTAAAATTTCGGTGCAATTACTCGCAGTACATGACCGGTGACAGCTGCTGCTGAGCAGTGCACTGGAACGAAGGATAGCATCACTGAGATTTTTCCTCGGCCGTTGCATATGTACAAAACTGTAAAGGTTCTTGAACGACAAAGATTCATTCAAATATTTGTCCTCTACTTGCTCATTTCATGGCCTTTACGTTTTTCATATCAGCGCCATGCACTGCTTTGCTGGTTTCGGACTGATATAGTTATAGACCTCGTGTGATATTTTCTTTGCTTATTAAATACGCAAAAACATGGAAGCATTGGTATCAGTTATGTCTGCCATGATTTTTAGGACATACGAGTATATTCTTTTATTTAAAAAAAAATACATATTTCACTTGTTTAGACAGTGCGTATCATTATCTAATACACAATGGCATTGTCAATGGCAATGCAGTTATTATTCTTGCGTTTGATCCCTACACAAATTCAATGAGGAGGCCGCGCTGCAGCATGAGCCGCCACCCCCCACCCCCGAACAAAATTCCTGGCTACGCCACTGCTCAGAAGAAATTGACATCGAATACCTCTACCTTCCACCTCCGCTTCCCTCTTTCCCCAGCCTGTGGGGGATGCCATGACCTCGGATGCGCTCCTCTTCTTCATCCATTCTTGTGTGCTGACTAGAAGCCGCCGTGCCATCGGCCACCATAAGGTATGGTGAAAAGGAGAAAATAACTTTATGTACGGCAGGTGGCAACAAAAACAAAAATGCACAGTGCACGGCGCGCGCTTCCCTGGTTGACACTGAAGCACTGCGGGAACAGCGTTTTTTGCAATTAGCGCGGCGGTGAACCTAGCGGTTAATTAGCGATCTAATTAGTGACTCAGGTCGGGAGCTCGGTGGTGGAGGGAGAGGAGGTTGGGCATGAAATGTACAGGCGCACGTCGAAAACCACGGCAGGATGAGAGGGGCGAAATTTTAGATCTGCAACTTGAGAGTCTGCACCATTAGCCGCGGTCGTCGGCAATGAAAGGTCAAGCGTGACGAAATGTGGTCAGGCCTTGTCAGCTTGCTTATTTCATACGTCCTGTATACGCTCAGAAACTCCCCCCAGTTGACTTTCACTAAAACAGAGAAAAAATAAAAACGGCGCCGGGATTATACAACCTGAGCAGTTAGCTAGATCAGGCCCCACTGCTGTACCATGCAGTTGCAGCCTGAAAAATAGCAGCTTTATGCGCCCACTCTTTCAAGGTGATGTGTTTCGCGCCAGATTTTATGAGTACTGTGTTCTGCAGTCTCCGCTTGAATCACATATTTTGCTTTTTTTCTCGCAGACGTTCGGTTCGCGCTGTAAGTTTGTCTTTTGAGGAAAGGCAATGGCGCAGTAATTATCTCGCATCACGGTGGACATCCGAACCTAGCCGTAAAGTAAGGGGCGAAGGTGGGAGTGAAAGAAGCTAGAGAATAAGAGGTGCCGTAGTGGAGGTCTCCGGAATAATTTCGACCACCTGGGGATCTCTAACGTGCACTGACATCGCACAGCACACGGGCGCCTTTTGCGTTTCGCCTCCATCGGAATGCGTCCACCGCGGTCGGATTCGAACCCGGGTACGCCGGCTCAGTAGCCGAGTGCCCTAACCACTGAGCCACCGCGGCGGGTTGGTTCGCGCTATATTGGACCTTTTTTTCCAGTCCATTCGTTTGCTTGTGAGTCAAACATCTTCCGTACAATGTTCGCATGTTTTGGGATCTTTATTTATTTCATTACCCTCAGAGCCTGAGGGTATGCAGAGGGGAGTGGTGTCTATTTCAGAACGAAGTTTTCGTTTTAGCGCGAAATCACTTCTAGCTGCACTCCCCATGTTTAAGCGGTGTCTGTGTGAAGCCTCTGAGTAGCAAGTGTAACTGGATCACTGGGTCAGTGGACACCTCAATCCTTATGTGAGTGGGCGGTTGCGTCCACCTACAAATTGAGCCAGTTATGCGCCTTTTCTTTTCTCAAAACCGACGGAAGGTTTAGACTCCGCTGATTTTGAGGACAGGAAGAGCGCATAACTGTATCCATGGGTCAGTGGACACCTCAATCGCGCTTTGAGGTGCGTGGCGGTGGTGGCCACTTGGTAAAAAACCGTGCTTTCGCACAGTATTTTGTGCTTAGCAATACTAAACCGCCAGCCGTTTTTTTGTAAATATTGTTGAATACGAAACTCAGACCGATAGGCAACTTTAACTGGATACAACTAAAAAAAAAAGAAGCGGCAGATGCCCCTCAAAAGAGGTCCTCCAGCCAATATGTCGATCGACTGTCGTGGCGTCGTGGTTAGCCCGGTTCATTCGTGGTTATATACTCCTCCTCTGCCTTCCAGCCCTGTATGATGTCACGATAGCAGGTGCAAGGGAATTCATCTCAACGTCATGACAATCGGTCGACGCCACTGGCTCGAGTGCGCCCATTCGCCTCTACGTTCTTTAGTTGTATTGCGCAGCTGTAGTCGGATATATCTAAGGGATGGTGGCATTTGTCGGTTAGAACTGAATTCGGTGTACCTTTTTCGCTTTTTTTTTTCAATTAAACCGAATAGTCCAACCCCTGGATATTACTAAACAGCGAAAAATCTAAATACAAATGTAGATATAAACCAGGCTCACGAAGATTAGTGCAGGTTACACCAACAGATTAATATTTAAAAAAATCAATATAATTCCTAGTGCAAAAAGGGAATAAACCAACAAAACATAGCAAGTAGTAACGCATATGTAATGACAAAACTGGAGAACAACTAAAAAAAATGACCATCGACTGGCGTAGTTAGGCCAAATGCGAATTAGCTGCGCTAGCAGTTCGGTTTTCGCTTTCGTTCCGCTGTTCAGGTCCAGTGTTGACGGATGGCAGGTTCGAATAGCAACAATGGGTTAATGTCCATTTATGCGGAATTGGTCATTCTCTGCAATCTGCAGATCCCTGGGAATCTTCCTACCACTCCTGGTGTGGGAGGGGGGGCAAAGGTAAAGCGATGCGCCACTGTCCTTCTATGCCAGGTGCTGCCGTCGCTGGTACTTGGGTTGCTTGGGTTCGGCTGCGACTCACGTTGCTCTTCACGCTAGCAGTCTCTTACGATTAATCGAGCTGTCGCCTGACACAGTGGGCAGGCTGCTCACCTACGCATCAGCCTGCCACAAAAGCGGCTTCATACAGACACAACAGCTAAATGCGGGGAATGACCACTATAAGTGTTAGCGCATTAGAAGTAATTATGACAGAAAAGAATACATGCCTAGAAAGCAGTAGAGTAACATGCGCCTACAGCAGGAAAAAAGCGTCTGGTATTTCTTGTTTATTGTCGCACTTTTTTTTACTTTTACTGCGTAAGCAGTATGAGTGCCATTAGGTAAGAATGCCGACGGGTGTCTCTGCGTGGCCGCCGAGTGAAGCCTCCAGCGCCTGCACTGAACCAAACAGGAACAAGCTGACCGCGAGAACCACCCCCTGATGAGAGGCGAGAGGGAAAATCTGCATCGATGGAGGCGGAGAGGCGTGAGAGGCGGCCGCAGCGACGCCCCCAAGCGAGTGGCGAGCGCGGAAAGAGGAAAACTGGCGCCGAAAGCGAGCGCTCGTCAACGACTGATCCAGCGTGCACATGCGCGCCAAATAAGGCGGAATGTAAAAGCATTTTAAAAAATCTGTAGCGAGCTGTAAGGCCAGCCAATGTAAAGCGAAATGTAGTAGATGTAGATCATTAGATCATTAGCGAGGCATAAAAACCAGCCAAAGTAAAGCAAAATTAATTGGGGCAAGTTTCAGGGAATGGGATGCGCCAAAAGGGAAAGGCATCAAATGCAAAAGCAACAAATAGAGGAGCATCAAATAAAAAACCACCATCCTAAATGCACATTCTGCTTACAAAGTTCATCGAATAAGACCGTCTGAGCGTCTGTTAATTTTTTTTCTTAATGCAGCTTTTCCAGGGTAGGTATTTCACATACAACTGACTTCGGCAAGAATGGTCTTGAGCGTTTGCTGATATTGCTGCAACTCTTCTGCTTATTGGTGGCAGTGCGTCGCATAATTAGTGAGTCATCGTTAATGTGTTGTTGGGTACTTTTACTTCATATCAAAGAATTTTGTTTTTTGCACAAGCTATCACGTTAAGTACCAAAACCACGTTTTGTTCTATTGCCTCGCGAGTGAAAATATCAAACGAGCACAAAGCGATTTGTGGTATCCCTGCATTTGAATTTCCTGCAATTATTTGCGGTAAAAAATGATCCGAAGACATCTTCATGAAAACGCTTTGATCTGGCAAAAGACCTGGCAGAGAGAAAGGAAGTCTTGCTTATTTAGTTTCACGGTGTGCACTGTGTGGAAGCGATGGCAGCAGTAACTCAACCTTCGGGAGGATTTCTTTAGTGGTTTTCTTTTCAAATGTATGTGCAGGTAGTGTTCTGTGTTTCGTGAGGAAATTCGATAGGTAGAGAAAAGATGTTCTATTTTCTAACTGCAGGTATCGTTTCAAAAAATACTATAACGTCATAAAATAGCTCTTTGTCATTCAGTTACAGCACCTGCAGCGCGTTAATCCTTCAGACTGCGTTGTGAGAGGGGTATTTACTTGCGTATCATATTAATACAGCTTGCAGTTATGGGTAACTTTGTACTCTATGAAGTTTCTTATTTTCAGTGGCAGAAAATTAATTCCTTGAAGTCGAATGTTTTGCATACTCTTTCGTATTCAGAAGCTGACATATGTCCTTTTTAATTAGTTGCCCCTCTTAATTAAATTGGTAATAGGACACCAGCATGGCGGACCCGACAGTGAGGTCCTATATCCATTCGGTCGATGGTATTAGGAGCGGCGCAGTATATTTATTGAGGACGACGAAGACGACGATCTCCTTTTGGTAGGGCGCAGAAAGAAAGTGAAATTGAGTTGATCTAAAACAGGGACGGAAAGTGCACGGTTATCGTGCGGCAAAGACAGAGGCTCTGGAAGGCAAAAGCAATGACAAATATGCGTTGGAAAAGCACTGTGCGACAAGAAAACAAGCCATCTGCCCACCCCTAGATAATGCTGAACAGGAACACGCTACGGCACAAAGCGAGCTGCACGATTAAACTTTGAATTAAGAGCGCTCATCAAAGCAACCAACCGCGTGGCTCCCTTGGCGTCGCTGCCGGCTTTTGAAGGCCGCTTAGACAAAGAGACCACGTACCCTTTTGCCTAGTGAAACGAATGCGCTTTACGTCGCCCTTCAGTAGTCGCACGATTAATTTTGACTTAGACGAGCAATGGTACCCTGCTTCAAAGCACCCCAAAAGCTTCCAGGTGTTTTGTGGCGAGAGCATTCCAAGAAATGACAGAGGTGCAGACGCACCCCGAGTATTAATTAGACACGAACTTTAAGGGGCTAGACTGACTGCATCTCTCAAAAAAATACTTTTAATTCAAGAAATTATTGTTTAGATTTGTCATTCTTGTTCGGTTATGGCTGTTGAAACGCAGTTTTATATTTTTCGCGAAAAGCACGCCTAACTGCATGGTGTATCATATTCGCGACGATACTTTGCTAAAATGCAGCAAGCAGATTATTTTTATGAAAATTAGGGTTGTTATGGGTCCTTCCGCCCCAGATGGAGCTCACGATAATTTTTAAACCAGAAATGAAAGTTCGTCTGGTGCTGCGGTAATTACAGTTTAACTTTATTTGTGGTCTACCCTGAGAAGCGTGAGAGTAGGCGTCTGTATTTAAATACAGCCAGTCGATGGGAAATTTTCTTTTCTCATTATATGCTCTTGCGTGCGCTTGTTCCCGCTTTCCTCACCTGACAGCGCACCCACTCACTACAACTACGTGTGATGTCATAAATGATGCGCGACATTCCCATCTTACGCGACCTACACGCCAAGGCCTGACAACGAGACATTATCTATAGCCATCAATTGTCCCTCCAATATGTCCCTCCAATATGTCCCTCCAATACTTGTCCCTCCAATATGAAAGAGAACAACCACTTTACACTAAAACACGGAAGTTGGAAATGACTTTTGGTAATTATACGTCTACAGGAAAACTAGTGAGAAAACTAAATAAGTGTGACCTGCACACGATCATTATTATGAAGCACAGTCAGCAAAGACGCCAACCAGTCTTTTCGCCTATACCATCCTATTTCGCAGTATATGATTGCTGCATAGCCTAGATAGATCTATTGCGTGTAAACTGGGCGATAGAGGTTATGCCCATGGAAGTACTTGATCGAGGCTTCTGCTTATTTATTCTACATTTGTGTTTCTCAATATCTGGCGACAAGCTCACTGCTCTCGCCGCCGCCTTTGCTTTCCTTGCCTCACTGCCTGCCGCGCATCGCCCGTCACTCTGCCGCTTTGCCGAGGCGCCGCCTGGCATCTGTCCAGCAGTGCTCGTTGACATCGTTAAAATTTTAATGCCGGAATGTCGGCCAGCCTTGGGCAGTAACTCACCATGTCAGCGGCCCTAAAAATATGCCGTCAAGGTCTCTTCGCACTGCCTCGCCGTATAGCCTTCTTTCTCCTTGAGACGACTTATACTTACAAAGCAGGTGGCTTCTACATCCTCTCAACCCGTTACCGCTTTTTCGTTGGGCCGCCTGGCTTTTATCGAACGGGGGCATGGCCCGTATTTTAATACACGGCGGCTACGCGCAACGGCCGATGTCTATGAAGTCTGTCGCGACGTTTTTCGTCGACACTTCGTGAAGGGTCTAAAACAGAATCCCTTCAAAACCCGGTGGTGCGCCTCACGTTCTTTACGGCGTCACTTTATCGTCGCCATCGGCCCCCTCCTCTCTTTTAACGCCCAGGGGCGCGAGGTGGTGAAGGGGGAGCGTAAGCATTCCCCGGCAATGGCCAGCGGCGGCGGGCAGTCTCTCAACGGGACAACGTCTTCGTGCAATATCCAAGGAGGGCACTTTTCTCACCGGACGCTGCACTTAAGCGCCGCGTTTTTCGCCCCTTCGTCGCGCCGATTCTGCTGCATCACGTCAGCGCTGTAACTCTCGCTATACTTACTTGCCGAGATGCGCGCACTTAAGCCTTCTTTCGCCAATAGCGGCGGGCAGTCGTTTCACTCGACGTCGTTAATGAGGATATATTTCCGCGAGGAGGTCGGCGCAAAAGCCGCTGCTTGCCACGGCGACGTTTACAGCTCTCCTGACGACGTTTTCCTCGCCACTAATTGGGCCACGCGCACCGCCGCGCTAACTGCGACCGCCAGCGGCTAGCACACGGCGCCCATACACTGCAGGTGCCCCAGTGCGCGAGCGCGCGCGCTCTGGGGAGCGGAGGCTTCCTCCTTTGCGACCGCGCTGATGTCGCCGAAAATGACGTCCCTGATTGCGTTTCACACCACGTGTGGTAGCGTTGATAGCCAGGCGGCTGCGTCTTTCGTGAAAGCCCCGGAAAGCGAGATAGAGTCCCGCATGCGTGCTCTGTTGCAAGGCCTGGATTTCTTTTTCATGGATAACGCTACGGCTGTGTCGGCATCAACTTAGCACCCTTGCGTTACGCTGATGTGAATGTCATAGAGGTGAGTCTATGGAACGGGTACTTTCTTGCGGAGCTCGCGGAAAGGCGGTGTGATAAGGAAGGAGAGACATTGACAAAGGGTAGAGGAAGGGGTAGCGTGGCGAGCTTGTGGTTAAAAGACGCCAGTGCGGGGCGTCCATGTCGTGGTAACGTTACTTGTCAATCCCTGGAATCGCGAACGGGTTGCTAATCTAGTAATGACTCATTTGAAGCAACTCAGACATCTACTATCAGCTGCTTAACTAACACTGATGAACTGTGGTTTTAGAAGGGCAGTTCCGGCGGCCCTGGACCCGTCGTTAGTTTGTATTTGATTCGATACATATGCTGCAACAGGATTTGGAAAGTTCGCAGAAATGCAGCTATGAAAGCAAGTTTGTTTGTTTGTTTGTTTGTTTGTTTGTTTGTTTTTCTCTTTCCACTATGGCATTTAATAGTACGATCACGTAACAAACTGAAACTGAAACTGGAGGATAAATGTATTGTATCTCATAGGAATATATCTATAAAATATTTACTGAACCTGTAGGATCCAACGAATGTCTCCCGTTGTGTTGTACGAGTTGAGATGGAATCACCTGAAGAATCCGCGCATTCCTGATCGAAAATGAATCAAACGGTTTTTTTTTTTCGTAGTTCACTGTCGAATAAGCGGGGCCCGGCAGTCAGCAGCAGCACGTGTCAGCTACTCAGCACCAGTATTAAATTTTCAGTTACTGTACTTTCGCAGTCGAATCTGCGCATCTCATTAAAAACTCGTCCGGTCATTTAATTGCACGTTCACCTCACGTCTTCATATCATCATTCATTTTTAAGAGCACAAAATGAATAATTTTCTGCCAATGTCATCCGCTCGTTGCTGCGGGGCAGTGCGTTTAAGAATTTGGGAAAAACCTATTCCCACTTAGTCCTTGAAACCGATGAACGAACTCTGTCGTGGCAAATGGGCGGAGTGCATGCAGTTTTGACCGTCTCGACCCTGACTACAGCATCGAGCCAGACGTTACTTCCATCAGCCTGCAGTGTCCTATATTGATGGCCTGAAATCTTCCCGCACTTGAGATTATTTCGTTACCCTCAGACGGAGGTTGTTCTTTTTTCTTCTTTTTTGCCACAGTGCTCTGCTGTGGGACGCGAT
Source organism: Amblyomma mixtum (assembly GCF_055824585.1). Lineage (NCBI taxonomy): Eukaryota > Metazoa > Arthropoda > Arachnida > Ixodida > Ixodidae > Amblyomma > Amblyomma mixtum. The sequence goes on along the minus strand of NC_143014.1, from coordinate 142,846,831 downwards.
CGACTAGCTTCCCCTGGAAGCGAATAAAGTGCCCGGCTTTCCGCCTTGAGGGCATGTTAAAATGTGCAAGCGATCCGTCTTGTAGAAGCGTTACAAAATTTAGACCTTGTTTGCGTTTGGTGCTGGAGCGTCTGCGCATGTCGTTATTTCTCCTCACATGTCCCTCCCGCAACCACGAAATAGCTTTCGCGTACAGGGTAGGCAGGGTAACGCATACTGGGCGCGGCGTTGGAGGGTCAGAAAAAGAAAATGTGAAAAGGTCGGTTCGATTAGTGCAGTAATAAAAATTTACTAACGTTATGGGTGCTTCACTGAATATCTGCGACAGCTGGGCTACCCTCGAAAGTCACGGTTCAGAGTATATTCCCTCGAGCAAGTTGATTTTGTCACGGTCTGTTTTTAGACATGGATGTTTAAATTGTTCCGTATTAACGCACGATAGTTGAAGAGGTATGCTGTTCGTGCTGTTGATATTGAAGGGAATAAAATTGTGAAGGGATTAACAAATTTTCAATCAACATACTCTCAATTTCGCCGCTTCTTTTTCTTCTTTTTGGGAGGGGGGTGTTCTGCCAAGGCGACAGCTGCGAAAGGCATGGCTTAGGAAATCGTTTCTCAGTGTTTAAGAAGCCCCCCCCCCCCCCCCGAACCCTCCCACTCAGCCGGCAGCTGTCGCAAGCATGTGCGCGGTATTTGTCAGTTGTTGTCGTGCCTTGATTTCAAAGTCCGGCACCATTTTTTTTTTTGTTGTCCTGTTTCTTTAACTCGAATCGCAAAACTCAACTTTTCCGCAACGTTGCCGAAGGAAAAACAAATGTGCTGGTTTGGTAAGTGCTCGCATGTGCTTGACGACAGAAATAACCAGAACCGTTTTCGTAGGTCGTTTCTCTCTGTTTTGTCTGCCAATACTTGCTCTTTAAACTGCGTTGAATGTAATTAGGCCGTTTCTTTATATTTTACAGGTCGAAATAGTGATTATCTTCGTAAAGATATAGTCGAAAAGGCCAGGAAGGAGCGTGAGCACCTGACCTTTTGGCTGGACGCGCTCTGAAAGCCACTCTCAGGCCTATGTGAGGGATAGTCTGAACGGGCAGTGTCAATGCGGCATTTAATTGCCATGGAAACATCATCACAGGGCACAGGAGACGCTTGTCATGAAGTCAACCTTGAATCCAAGGACTGCCAGCGAGAATTTGAGAGAAAAAAAAAAACAACGCCGTGCTCAACACAGTCGCTTGGCACGTGCCAGAGATTTTGACGTCAAGCTGCGTCTGCAGCTACGAATCATTGAAGGAGGCGTGTCGGAGCTTGAAACCCTGTCTGCGCGGGGATTTGCTTTCCCCTACCTAGCCCGGTACACAGCGCGTTGATCTGAGCGCGTCGCGTGCTGGGCACCGAATGGGCACGCATCTAAGCAGCACACTCTTTGCACCCCTGATTTTGCTGTGCGGCGTGACCAAAAGCCCACCGTTCCCATTGAAACAGTTTTGCGCATTTATGGCGCAAGTGTTCGTCGTGAAGGACATCGCTAAACAATATCGTGAAAGCATCACCGTGCTTTGCTGGATTTCATGCGGGTGACAGTTTGCGTGCCGTTTGCATGCAGTGCGCTGCGACGCTTGAAGTCGGTTCCACCGAGCCGCTTGTGGCATGTCACTGCATTCATCATTTTGGAGACAGTCGGTGCATGCGCCTGTGAATAGGTTTTGGCAAACAGTTTCTTCTGTATTTCTGGACTAAGGCTCATCTGTAGCACATTTTCTTCCACTACCGCAAAAGTTAAAAAAACAAAAAAACATGCGGTCTGCATCGTGTCAATCTCTGTGTCAAGCTTCGAGTTCTTTCGTATTACTGAAATTCATTTCCTATTCTTCACATCAACCAGAGGCCGCACAAAATGTTTCGGTTTCTCGTACCGCATAAACTGCACAGCACTGTTTTTGTCGATCGTTTTCAAGCGTATTCAGCGCATATCTGCATGAAGCTCAGTAATAAAAGCATTGAGCCAAGTGCATTTACGGAGCACATCTCTCAATTACACAAAGACTACCCGTGGGATGTACAGTTGTGAGAAAAAGTAAAAGCCCCCCTCCTAGTTTTCCGAAGCTTGCCGCTCTGCATGGGGGCGCCACCATGCTGAGCGGCAAGCTTCGGAAAACTTGGAGGGAGGGCTCTTACTTTTTCCCACGTCTGCACGTACGTAGTGTTGACGCATATGAAAGCACTTCACTGTCCTGCTTCAAAGCGTGCCGAGGTACCGTTTTAGAGTCGGCGTGTGCACCTCCAGAAGCATTAACTGCTGTCGCAAGCGTTTCGCCGGCGATATGCAGAGGACATTCTTTAATGTACGAATCTCGTCGCGTGGATATGCGAAGAACAAAATCCGGAAGCGAGTACGGAACAAAGATGGCTTTCTTCACTCGTAGCTATATATTTACGTGACGCTTGTTCTAATACTGTTCAGCGTGCGAAGGTTCAGCGTGTTAACATTTCGAAATATACGGCTCTTTACCAAAGAGCAGTATGTCTAACCAGTGGTTAACGCGGTCTTCTTCATGCCTTTTTGTTTTCTCTTCCCTCTTTTTTTCGTCTGCGCTATAATTCCTCGATGGTTTTACGGCCAAATTTTTTGCTGTTGCTAACGTTATTCCTCCCTTGAAGCGAAACTCGTTTCTTTTGAAGCGAGATACTTTGATACTTCTCCCGGCGCCTGCCTGTGTACGCGGCATACGTAATGTCTCCATTACATATGCATGTTAAAAGATCCTTAAGAGAAGTCTGGCTTGAAGTAGGCAGTCTGTTGCATGTGAATATGGACGGGAACCTTGCGAGCGTGAAATCACGGAAAAGCTAGAAGAACATCTGTAAAATTGCCTGTTTATGCAGTTTTTAACAGACCTCTCTAAGTGTAGTGGACGATAAAGGCTCTTGAACGGTGATATTTGGTATTGCATACACATGTTCTCTCGGAGAGCGTCAGCTACTTAACGCGTGCGCGCCTTAAGGCTGCTTTCGCGCTGCTGAACTTTGTGTGACAGCAGAGTGCTGGGTAGCTTGCTAAGAAGATAAACTACATGTTTAATTTTCTTTTTTAAAGAAGTCATCCGGCAATTTATTAAATCCTACGTCTTCGAACGCTGCCGAGCTCCGCGAAAAGATCATCGCCTGTTTGCCACTCATCGCTCATCGCTTACCTTGCGCGCACGTGGGTATACGGTTCATGCTGTTGCTCTAGGGCTTATTAAAAATGAATAGCACTTCGAGCTCAGCGAGAAGTGTACTGTATTCTTTTATTAAAACGCCTACAGGGTGGCGCCTGCCAAGGCAGCTCTCAGGTTTTTTTCGAAGCCGCGCGGCAGAGGGCTTCTGATAAGCTTAGACTGTTAGCTTTGATCGGGTCAGTGTACACGGTCGTTCATTGCTAGAAGGAACGCGAATAATTCACCACGTGTTGCATACTTGAGCACGAACCAACAGGCGCACGACAGCGCGGGGAGCTGTCGTCGTTCCAGCGCTTTCTCCACGCGTGCTGTAATGCAGGTATCACTTCAGTGTGGCGCTTCGCGCCTCTGTTACTTATCCGGATCGCGTGCTGCTCTGTTCACTCAAGCAGTGGACGACTTTGTACTGTCGCAATCAATGTGAGGGTCATTGCTCCCTTCTCGGCTGAAGAAGGTCTAGAGAGTCTTCCTGGTGTTGCTTTCACTTGTTGTCCAATAAAAATATTTGCAGTCTATAATATAAGTCATCGTCGCGAGTAGGAGAGAGCATTAAATTGCTTGCCGTACTTGCATATAACATTCCAGGACTCGTCATAATTGCTGCCAGTCGCATTCTATTAAGGGTGTCGCGCTCTTCGTGAGTTTTGTATCTCATCTCAAATTTGCACTGGCACAAAGTGCTGTCATTAGAGTTGCTATTACTGTCTCTGTCTTTTCTCCTTCCTCGTACTTTATGTGCACGATTTCCAACGATAATGTTTGTTGTTACTTTGAAATTTTAAGCTCATTATTTTTCATTTCTTCCGCTGCTTTTACTGATCTAAGGGGTGTGGGCGGCGTCGCTGGTCATTTGCTTTTGCGGTCTCTCTTATGCGTTTAAACATAAAACCCCGCTTTAACTGCATGGCCTCCCCCACGCAGGTCGCACCAAGCGTTTATTTGTCACCTAATTTAGTCGTTCATGTCATAAAAAATTGGCAGTGGCTTAGCTGTGGTTAAGCCTGGATATACAAGCGAAAAGGTTCAGTTACGCTTAGTTTGACGTCATGGCTGTCGCAGTTCGCGCACAATGCTCTGGGAGCACCACGATAACGGTGGAGGCGTTCGGTCGTCCACACACTGCCTTTACGGAGGCGGAGGAGACGCGCGTGTAGTGAATAGGGTGCTGTCTTAGAAGGTTGCTTTAGAGACATGTCCTGTCGTGCCCATTCCTTTCGGCTGTACACCAAGATATGAGATACAGGCATTTCCTTTCCTTAAAACCAACTTTCATTTCATTTCATTTTCCTTAAGGCCCTTACGGCGCGGTTCGGGTATCCACCGAGATATGAGAGAGACAGGCGTCGTTTCCTTTCCTTAAAACGAATTTTCTTTTCATTTTTCTTCCCTTACGGCGCGGTTCGGGTGTCCACCGAGATATGAGAGTTTCTTGGCGCACTGTTTGTCTTTTACTTATTTTTCTATTTCCGATATTTTAATTCTTTCATTTCTTTTTTTATTCTCGTTTCTCTGCTTATTTTTATTCTTTTTTTTTTATTACGGAGTCGGCGGCCACCTGCGCTGCGCGTGACGTCGCTCGGTTTCGCGCATGCGCAGAAGTGGCAAATCTGGCCTCCGGCTCACGCGAAGCGCGGTGTCGACGAGCCTAGTGAAGCTTTTAGCTTCAAAATACCGTTTACAACATGCCTGCATATCGTTTCTGCGATGGCGACGGCCTGCAACCTGTTTACCTGTTTCTGGCCACTAAGATTTATTATGCTCTGTACGCGTCGCGGTGGCTTAGAGGCTTCAGCGTTCCGCAGCAGATCCCAAGGTCGCAGGTTCGATCCCCACCGCGGCGGCCGTATTTCTATGGAGGCGAAATACAAAGCACCTGCGTGCTGTGCGATGTGGGCGCATGTTAAAGAACCACAGATGTTCTAAATTAATCTAGAACCCTCCACTACAGCATACCTCATAGCCAGTGTGTCGCTTCGGTACGTTAAACCCGAATTGATTATGCCTCGCGAATTATTCATTGTGCTACTATACAGCATTTCCACTGAGTGTTTGCGACTTTTGTGTGGGGTTCGTTTGTTAGTCTTTTGAATCTATGAGACCTGATTACCTTTTCCGGCCTATCAGTGCTGGTGGCCTTGGTTTAGTCCGTCTTTATATTAGACAGATTGTTTCCGGTTTCGTGTTCTTCTGAGGCGCATCACATCCAGTTGTACGTGAACCGCCGCGGTGGCTCAGTGGTTATGTTCATTATAATCATGGGTTCGATCCCGGCCCCGACGGTCGCATTTCGGTGGAGACGAAATGCTAAATCCATTTATTGTGCGATGTCAGGACACGTTTTTTTTTTTTTTCGGATCCTTCCGCTACGTGTCCGTCATCCTCAATCGCTGTGGACGTTAAATGCAATAAACATAACTAAACTAATAGTTCGTTCGTTCTTGCAAGTCAATTTAATTAATGTTTTGCCGACCCTCACTGTGGTTACTAAATATATGTGAACGTCCTTGTTTGTACTGGTTTGTACATGAGGTGAGTTTTGCTGTTCATTTTTTATTGGTTCGTTTTCTGTTGAGTTCTTATTTATGGTGTCGCTCGAACGGTTGTGCAAAAATTTGATTTCTATGCTCTTACCTCCGCCCATGTACAGCTTTGTATACTTTGGCCTGCCTGGACATGACGTACTTTGTAGAGCACTTAGTGCAGATAAAAATGTGCACAAAGGCTGTCTTCTCACTGAAACATTGTCCGTTAAAACATGCCTAGATAAATAGGGAATTTTTCTTGTCGTCAGTAAATTGCCGTCTCTGTGACGTTCCATAAACAACTGAGCATTGCTTCATCAGTTGTAAAGAAAATACTGTCTTGGGATATCTTACAGCGCACATTAAAGTAGCAAATTAATTTGACTTCTCATGCTGTGCGCTATACCGTACTTCTCTGCAATATATTGATGAACCCCTAGACATGTTCTTTCTTATTAAATTGTACAGCCTGTGGAAAACTCTGCGCAACCTATAGACCGTCACTGCGAATCCGTTGTTTCAACAAAACACAATTCAGACAAATGTTTGCTCATTTTATTGGAGTGTATGATCTGACAGACCTCTATGGAGTGGTACTTCCTCTTGAAGGCAGGCTTAGTCTTGCGTGCCTTCTTATGCTTGGCGCCTGGGCTTAATTTGTTTTGAGATGGCTTTGATTCTGCTTGATTAGGGCTTTGTAAATAGTTCATATGTGCGCATAACAGTATTTCCCTGCAATAAATGCCATGATTAAGAGCGATCCAAGGCGTCACTAGCCGAAGCTCCTGGCTATGCTGTGAAGTCAGTTCCAATTCAGATCGGACTGCGAAGATTTTATTTCTTGTGCATAAAATTCGGAAGCGAAATTCGGCGGCAGGGGCCGCTGGTTCACAACGATCTTCGTCTGAGTTTGCGATAACTGGAGCTAAAAACATTCCATACCTAAAACTAACGGTGCGGCATAGAGGGACCAAGCGACTAGCTAAGCTCGTGTGTTTCGTTCAGCCTTTTCTTGCAAAAATTGTGTACCAGAGCACCTTTACCCCAGTAGGTTAAGCCTGAGGGGTCACCTTCAAATCGCGTCTGTGAGTGCTGTGGACAGGTTTCTTGCTTCTCACGGTGCCTACAGTTCGCAGCCGCTGTAGAAAAGTGCGAACGCGTAGCTCAAGAAGCTACGGCTGATAAGGTTTAGTTTGCATTCACTAGTTGCCTTCTCACTTTAGAGCGGATGGTAACGAGGCGGCAGATCTTCTTGCCAAAGAAGCTTAGTCATATCAACTTTCAGTGGATGTACCAGAGGACAAGAGCTTTGCAAGGAAGTTAGTGCTGCACTGCTTTTCTTTGCTTCGTCCGGCTCTGCCCCTCCCTTGCGTTACAAGAGGTTTGTCGTGCGAGGTGGCTACTCTCTTGTATCGCCTGCGCACGAACTACGCGCCTACTCCATCTCATAAGTTCTTTGCAGCGGTATATGGAAGGTAGATATCTCCTCAATCAATCAAGAGAGCGCGTAAATGTGTGCCTCCGCGACCCGTCGTCTGATCGCGGCGTACACAGATATGGTTAGAAAAGAGCGTAAATCGACGCTGTCTGCGTACCATAAGCGTATGCACGCTTACGTACGCTAAACGCAAGAATTTTGCGGGTTGTTACGCCATTTGTCTCGTTCGTATTTTTAGTTCAGCGTATGCAAACGCAGACGCAAGGACAGGCTCAGTGTGATAGCGCCATCTGGTTGTTAGAATGGGAACCATTTTTTTTAACAAACCGACGCTCCTCTTAGGACAATAAGCGGCAGAATTGCCACTCGAAATATAAAATAATGTGAATTTATCGCTCATATGCATTGTTATAGGTCAGATGAGACGAAGCGAAAGCCCAGTGGCCCATTTATGGCCAGTGAACATACTGAAAACGGCAGTAACAACGACAAATTCAGTCCGCAGTGAGGGATCCTGATTCGAAGGATGCCGCCAATGTGAAAACGATGTTTGAACGTACGCTGTTACGTACGTAACGAAAGTGAACGTTAATGCATGATATGAAGTAGCGTTTGGCACATGCGCACTTTAAAGCACGCTATCCCATATGATCATGGGCCTATTTTATACTGGCACTACATTCTGCATCGTCAGAAAGTCGCATGTGCACTCATCGCAGCTTAGGTAGTGCTGCAAAGAACTACTGAGACGGTGTATATACGCTGACATGGCTGCACAAGATTCATCGTTCCACTTCACCCATGTGCGTCAATTGTTCTGTGGTGGGTGGTGTCAGTCATTCCCTTTTAGTGCTCCCAAGTTTTTGTGACGAGCCTGAGATACGCCTGTGCAAATGAGGAGAATGAGCGTTCCGTTGGACGACGTCTCTCGCATCGTGCACCCTGAGGGTTCACGACTGAGCGGTGAAAAGTGACAGAAACGCTCTAGAAGTATTTAGAAGACACTGACCTTATGGGACAGTGGTAGACACACATTCATTCAAATAAATGACTTAGGCGGAGCAGTTAACTGCCGATGGACCACTGTAAGGCTGATCCCACCTGTACATAAACAGCAACAGCACCACCGCCATAAGGCGTATTTACTTCCAATTATTAGCTACTAGCTGCTTACTTCTGTGGGCTACAACAACGGAAGAAAACATGCTAAGTTATTCATTGCACAGAAACGGACAGCCAGATTAATTTCAAATGTAGCATGGCATTCTGTATACGAACCTGTACTTTAAACAGTTTGGTATTACCAAGATTAATGCGCTGAATTCGTTCAAATTATTGCGTATGTGCAAAAATGCAGCTGTAAGAAATAACCAATTTATATTAACAGGTTTAAATCTTCACAGCGTATCAGCGCACAATGTACCATATCACTTGCCCTGGCGTTTAGTTTATTGCCCGACCTCATACCGCAATCAGTCCTAATCTTATAACGCAGCCGACTACATTAACATGCTTGCAATAAATAAAATATATTTAGAAGAATTACAAAAAAATATCACGAAATCAGTTATTATCTATCCTTTGTACTGCCGGGACATTGCCGTGACATTGTAAATAACCATGATTTTTCTCACCATTGTGTACCCAACTTCTTTTGTTGCATATTGACCGAGCTGCACACTCAATATTTCTCGAGGTATGTTGTTATATATGTCAGTATGGTATATGTGAACCTAACGCTGCTGATATGTCTGGGGCACTTCAAGCTGTCTTTAGCTGCCTTTTTCCAGCTGCCCTCTCTTCTCCGTGCAGCACTGCCATTCCATCTGGTCGTTTCCGGTAATCCAGTTTATTTGAAAATCGCCATTTTTATATCCAGCGCAACGCGAATACAAAAGTGGCTTCGCAAATAGTGGTGAGAAACTCGAAGCTCAAAAAGGTGGCTCGAAGCATTGACCACGTAGCTACTGAGCTGTAACGCTATACACAAGCGGTCGAACAACACTACATTCCTACAGGTAGATACCTTTTTTGATATATTGAACGTAATAATTATTTCATTTTGTGTTCTTCTTTTTTCTAGGTAAGTGCCATATCAACCTTCTGCTGAGTGGTTCCTGGCGCTGTCCACTCGGCGACGAACCATAACAGCGGCTCCTGGCTTTTCCGCCTGCCGCGTTCTGATTCGTGGCCGATGTTTGTGAGAGGCTGCTCTCGCCATTTCCTCGGACCGCATCCTGTTCAGGTACGATATCGCTACTGTATTGCTCATAGTAACGATGCAGTAAACGGAAGGCGCTCAGTGCGCCGACGATGGCGTTTTGCTTGCGCGCAGTCAGTGACTCGTCTTACAAGTGCGCTCACAAGTTGTGTTGTGGAACTCAGCCCATTTAGTACGCTATAGTTGTCAAGATGCCTTCGGAAAAGCCTTTCTTGTGACACGCAGCTCGTTGAATTCGCTGATTATTTTAATATGGACGCTAACAACCAAACCGACTGCATTTTTTTTAGAATTCTTTAAGGCGTTCGACCTCATTGCTCTAGTCTCGAAGTTATATCCGCTCTTGAACTTGACGCCACAACCTTATCGTAGCTTCGTAACTCTTCGTCATTTGGCGAGTGTTTTACTGTCATCATTAACTTCACCTAGTGACTTTCTGATGGTGCCTGTGGTGCGCCAAGTGGTAAAGCCCTTGACTCATCGCTCTTTCTTAGGAATATTAACAATATTAACGAATATATAGGAATAGATAGGAATTGAATATTAACGAGTTGCCCACTAGCGTATCTTCGAGTACGAAGTTTTTTTGCAGATGACTGCGTAATTTATCGCAGAATGAACTCTGATGACTACCTTGCCTTGCATAGTAACCTTAACGTCGTAAGTAATTGTAGCAGCGATTGGCAAATGACTTTAAACTCGACTAATGCAAACTGATTTTTTCACCCGCGAACACTTAAATATTCTTGTCGTTACTTTTGGAACCCGCTACTCAAACGAGTAAAATGGCATACCGAAAATTCGTCTGCATTCAGCTAGCATTCGCTTCATCAGTACGGTCTCTCCACGTCGCGGTTATTTAACCCTTTAATGCCCGGTGTCGCGAATTTGCGGCATGCCGTTTGTACATGTAGCTTGGATACAAAGTTCGGTACCAAAGTGTCAGCGTGTCAGCAGTCAGTGCTTTCCAGTCCAAATCTTTAGCATCACTGTTAACAAGCTGCGTGAAAAAAAAAAAGGAGGACTTGAATACACTACTTGCAGCCAGCGTTTAACAATTCCTCGTCCCTCATTTTCTAACGGCTGTTGCTGGGGAAAATAAGGAGATGCTTGGTGGATTAAACATTGTTTACGGTCTCTGGTCCTTCGAGTTGGTTCGAGGCCTTCAAATAGGTCTTCTACGCAACTCGGACTAAATGCGAATTGTTAGTCGATCGGATACCTATTTCGCAAATATTAGCGGAGCTAGCAAAATTTCGATGTTGGCTTTTGAGCGTGGGTACATTGGTTAGCATAATGAGGAAGTATCATTATCTGCTTTGAATCCTACGTAGTTTGGGTGTTTAAGTTTTAATTATAATACAGGAATCCATTTAAAACATGGCTATCTGCTTTATTTCGCGTACAACTGCGATCTTAATACAATCGTAACAGAAATCAAACCAAAACTTACACTACATTCGCTTGGAATTAGTCGTACTATTACGCTTTTATTGCTTTATCATAATTATGTCAGTTCCGCTAAGCATTACCGCCTTTTACTTGAAACCACACAACATACGTACAGACAGCTTCATAACCAAGCTATCTTAAAACGCAGTTTTGGCCTACTTTCAGTTCATGTGCATTGCCTCATGACATTTAACTTCGTAATGATCTTCCTGATGCCATCATCTCCATCAGTGATCGTGAAGGTTTTTGTAGACGCTTGTATGAACAGTATGCTGCATAAGTTTACGTTTTTGTTTTCTATGTAGTTATTTGCTGTTCTATATATGTAGTCATCTTTACTTTTTTTTTTGCTGCATAACGCCCTCACTGAATGCTCCGCACAGTAATCTGTAAGGTATTCTGAATAAATAAAAAAATAGTCCCTCTTAAGGCGTCTTGCTGTACTGATACGGCAATGCAAGCAGACTACAAACATACCGGCAGACACGGCCGGTAATAGCAGCCTGTAACTGGAAGCGCTTAGACTGACGCTAAAATGACAGAGGAGAGGCGATTGGAAACTGGTATCTAACAGCAGTGTTTTTTTTTATGCACTTCCGTTGGTCAAGAAGATTGCGTTACGTTACGGGAGCTTAGAGCGATCGTGCCGTGGAGCTCGATTGGGAGAGATTGGGAAAGAGAGGTCGGCTTCAGTCACGCCACCGGACGGGCCTCCGACATCATAAAAGTTTTCGTTTTGCTTGCAGAACACGTATAAAAGCGCTGCGAAAGCGCAGGACTTGCGCCTCACTAAGCAATTTTCGTTGCTGAATAGGAGTATCCTGTACGGCATAATCGTATTCCATTGTTAGCCTAACTTTATTAAACTAGCTTTTTTTCATTTATGACGCGCTCCTTGGAGAGTAGTCTCTCTCCGTGTAGCAAAAGGTCATCAACCGTGGGACCAGCTCGCAGCAGGTGGCGGCCTGCTCCTCCCTGATCGATCCTGGCTCCTCTCGCAGCGGAAAGTTACGCGAAACTTCAGGGAGAGTTCGCAACGGCCAGAAAGGTCCAGACTAAGGCATCGAAGTTTGCATCAAGCGCCGCGTTGCTTGAGATCATGTAGTAAACGTTAGCATCTTTAACTAATGCGTTCTTCATCTTAAATCAGTTATCGAAAAGTGTACCATGTAGCGCACATCGTGGAACACGCTGCAGGCGGGAGCAGGGCACGGCGGGGAAGGTTGGGTCATGTGCCAGCGCTGAACTGGCCCGGTGATATGGCACTTCCCTTCTAACCCCGACGCTTCTTTCGCTCCTGCGCCTTCGCAGTATGGGTTTCACGTACTGACTGCAACGCCGGACACAACATGGCACCACGGTTTGAGGCGGATGAGTTCTCGTGGTCCGCTCTCAAACACAGGACGATCAGCCTCTGAAAGGCGACCGTACTGCGCGGGTGTGTCTTTTTTTAGTTTTATTTTCTCGTTTTATTTGTTGTGCGCCAAGAACCAGCTTAAGCAGAATTCAGTGCTGCATAGCCCATCAGCAAACGTGTCCTTGTTATGCAAGCGAACCGAGTTGCCATTATGGCTACCGGAAGAAAACTTATACGCACAAATGCATCGTTTTAAACAGCGTGTATTAAATTTGAATCTCATAAAGCTGGGTTTGGAAATAAATCTGACATTTGCAGAAATCATGTCAACGAATCGACCAGTAAATATCAACTCCAGGCTTTTTTACAGGTAAAACTCATTTCGTTCACGCGCATTATGCATGCCTGCAAGACACTCATTGCTCCCGTGAAACAAATACCTCGAGAGGATAAAATTCATGCGTTTTGAATGATTTAAGAAAAATAATACCGCTCTACAGAAAACAGATGAGCCCGAAAGAAGGGCTTCCCGCGCCACAAAAGTACCGCGAGTAGTGTCGCTCTTCAGATATTGGGTTGGGGCAACGTAAAAAGATTGAAAACTAATAAGCCCCTGCCTGCACCACAAAAGTATCGCTCTACAAAAATAGCCGAGCCCGAAAGGAGGAGGGCTCCCCGCTCCACAAGAGTACCATGGGAAAGTATCGCTCTACAGAAAGTAGATTGAGGTTGGAAGGAACCTCGCCTGCTCTACTAAAGTACCGCGGGTATCGCGGGTAGTAGTGACAATCTACGGCTCTGACGAGAAACATTCTGACGGTTACAAGGCCGAGGTGTTTGCTGCTGTCGCGTAGTGCCCGTTGGCCGCCGTCGACGCTGCTGCTCTATACATGGCTCACGCGCTGGCTGATACGCTGTCATCCTTTGCAGCCCTAATATGCGACAGAAAAAAAAAAAATCTTGGCGCACTCCGGACGCGTCGTTATACCAGCCGTGGCTGAGAGGAAGCCGGCACAGTTCCGGCCCCTCTTGATAGAGGTTTATCTTCGGTGTTGCATGAATTGAAAATGGGGACGCGGCGCGACGCGGTTGCCGGGGCAGTGTTCCGGGCTCTAAATAAAAGTGAGGGAAGCTGGCTACGCTTCATGACAAGGAAGCCACGGGCCGCGGAGGCTTCGTCCCGCGACCGATCGCTTTGAGGCAGATACGAAGCGACAGATCCGGGTTACCGCATGAGACATGGTAGATACTACCTCTTGAGCTTCCAGCTCCGCGTCTCGCCGCAGTTGGCTATTCGTATGACCTTACCTCGAGCCTCTTTCGGCCTACGCTTGCCAATGCGTGCGCGAGTTTAATTTATCCGTCGATCAATCGATTGTCTTGTGCGTAATAATTAAATCAATGTTTCTGGCAGATCGATTGATCTATCTAACGGTCAAAGTCAGAACGAGTCTATCGGTCTCCTAACCATTCTGACGGTCAGTATATCAGTAAATCTCCGGATGAGTCTCTTAATCAGCCTATCAACTTCTTACAGTACAAAGTCAACAAGGGAGTACAGAGTCTCAGGGTGCTTAGTCGCAAGGTGTTCTGGGATTGCCTCTAAAAGCTCTATCGAGCAGCACGGCAAAACGAAACACGGGGATGCGATAAAGTTAAAAAATAAGGGGGTGTGGAGGAAGAGTGAAGGGAAGGGATACGGGTGAAGGAGTGCAAAGGGTCCCTGAGAAATGACAGCAGGAGGTGCAGAGCATAAGTTGAAAGTAGGTAAAAGTCAATAGACCAATCAGTGTGTCGTAAGACGCTCACTCATGCGCGATGAGAATTTGTTTCGCTGCTAGTGAGCCGGTCATTCTACCCCTCCAGTTAGCCACTGCCTTCGTAGTACTCTGATGGGGTCGGCAGAAAAGGCATGTGTGTGTGTGTGTGTGTGTGTGTGTGTGTGTGTGTGTGTGTGTGTGTGTGTGTGTGTGTGTGTGTGTGTGTGTGTGTGTGTGTGTGTGTGTGTGTGTGTGTGTGTGTGTGTGCGCGCGCGCCCGCGCGTGTGCGTGCGTGCGTGCGTGCGCGCGCGTGATTATATATATATATATATATTCTGGGGTTGAATTGGGGGAGATAAACACGTTCTCCCCGTTTAAGCGCGGCTGACACCGTTCGAAACCGCGCGGACCCCACCCCGTGGTCGCGTACGCTATCGAGCGCACGGCGGGCCTTGCTCTGCGGGAACAAAGGAACGACACACTGCCTGACACAAACAAGGCATTTATTGCTATAACAACAATAACGCCAGCTAGCAACAAAATACACTGAGGAATCGAGAATGTCCGACTCACCAGCACGGTTACGAGCGAACGTTCGCCCACGGTAGGGCAAGAGGGAAGCTCCGAGGCCAGACGGGACGAGCTGAGGGGAACATGTTTCCGCACGAGGTCGCCCGCGGCGAAGAGCGGAGCGGCTCGCGAAACGTCCGCGAGCTATCCGGTCCCAAGGAGAAGAGAGCCCACCGCTCCCCGCGAGCGCGCAGCAAAACGCCATCCGTGGCGCTGGTGTCGCTGCGACGCGAGCGCCCTCCCCTGTTAGTTAAAGTAACCAAACTGAGAAGAGTGCGTTTCGGGGGAGCTAACCACAGGGAACTAGTGCGTTGAGGGAAAGCGAACGCAGGGGACGAAGGCGTCCCCACAATATATCATCATCATCAGCCTGACTACACCCACTGCAGGGCAAAGGCCTCTCCCATGTCTCTCCAATTAACCCTGTCCTTTGCTAGCTGCCGCCACTGTATCCCCGCAAACTTCTTAATCTGATCCGCCCACCTAACTTTCTGCCGTCCCCTGCTGCGTTTGCTTTCTCTTGGAATCCACTCCGTTACCCTTAAGGACCAGCGGTTATCTTGCCTTCGCATTACATGCCCTGCCCAAGCCCACTTCTTCCTCTTGATTTCAACTAGGATGTCATTAACCCGCGTTTGTTCCCTCACCCACTCCGCCCTCTTCTGATCTCTTAACGTTACACCTATCATTTTCCTTTCCATAGCTCGCTGCGTTGTTCTTAACTTAAGCTGAACCCTCTTTGTTAGCCTCCACGTTTCTGCCCCATAGGTGAGTACCGGTAGGATACAGCTGTTATATACTTTTCTCTTCATGGATATTGGTAAGCTACCATTCATGACCTGAGAGAACCTGCCATACGCGCTCCACCCCATTCTTATTCTTCTAGTTATTTCCCTCTCATGATCCGGATCTGCGGTCACTACCTGCCCTAAGTAGACATATTCTCTTACTACTTCTAGCACCTCGCTACCAATTGCGAACTGTTTTTCCCTTGCAAGGCTACTATTGAACATTACTTTGGTTTTCTGCATGTTAATTCTTAGCCCCACCGTTCTACTCTGCCTGTCTAGCTGATTGATCATGCTTTGCAGTTCTTGTCCTGAGTGGCTTAGCAAGGCAATGTCATCAGCGAATCGCAAATTACTCAGGTATTCTCCATTAACTCTTATCCCCAACTCTTCCCATTCCAGTCCCCGGAATACCTCCTGTAAACAGGCAGTGAATAGCATCGGCGAGATCATGTCTCCCTGCTTGACACCTTTCCGTATTGGAATTTTATTGCTGACTTTATGGAGAACTATAGTAGCTGTGCAATCGTTATAAATATCTTCCAATATTTTCACATAGCACTCTTCCACACCCTGATTCCGCAATCCCTGCATGACAGCTGAGGTTTCCACTGAGTCGAATGCTTTCTCGTAATCAATGAAGGCTATATATAGGGGTTGGTTATATTCTGCGCATTTCTCTATCACCTGATTGATAGTGTGAATGTGGTCTATTGTCGAGTATCCTTTACGAAAGCCTGCCTTATCATTTGGTTGACTAAAGTCCAAGGTTGTCCTGATTCTATTAGCGATTACCTTAGTAAATACCTTGTAGGCAACGGACAATAAGCTGATCGGTCTGTAATTCTTCAAGTCCTTGACGTCTCCTTTCTTATGAATTAAGATAATGTTAGCGTTCTTCCAAGCTTCTGGTACTCTCGAGGTCACAAGGCATTGCGTATACAGGGTGGCTAGTTTTTGTAGCACAATCTCTCCTCCGTCCTTCAGCAAATCTGCTGTTACCTGATCCCCACCAGCTGCTTTCCCTCTTTGAATTGCTCCTAAGGCTTTCTTTACTTCCTCCTTCGTTACTGGCGGGATGTCCCATTGCTGTGCTCGACTGCCTCCCTCAGTAACTTGATGATTACATTCGCTACTGTATAGATTTGTGTAGAACTCTTCGGCTAATTCAACTATCTTATCCATATTGCTGATGACATTGCCCTGTTTGTCTTTTAGCGCATACATCTGGTTTTTACCTATGCCCAGTTTTCTCCTCACTGATTTTAGGCTACCTTCATTCCTTAGAGCATACTCGATTTTCTCCATGTTAATCTTTCTTTTGTCGGCTACCTTGCGCTTATTTATTAACTTAGATAGCTCTAGTTCTATCCTGTCTGTGGAGTTAGACGTCCTCATGCTTTGACGTTTCTTAATCAGATCTTTAGTCTCCTGAGATAGCTTGTTGGTATCCTGTCGAACCATCCTACCATCTACTTCTGCGGCGCACTCTGTAACGATAGCTGTAAGATTATCATTCATTGTTTCAACATTACGGTCGTCTTCTTCAGTTAAAGCGGAAAATCTGTGTTGCAGCGACATTCTGAATTCCTCTACCTTCCCTCTTAATGCTAACTCGTTAATAGCCTTTCGATTCACCAGTTTCCTCCGTTCCCTCTTCAAATCTAAGCTAATACGAGGCCTTACCATTCTGTGGTCGCTGCAACGGACCTTACCGAGGACATCCACATCCTCTACGATGCCAGGGTGTGCACACAGTATGAAGTCTATTTCATTTTTAGTCTCACAATATATATATATATATATATATATATATATATATATATATATATATATATATATATATATATATGTGACAGAAGCCAACAGCCACAGAAACCAAGGGGCATAGGGGATTTTTTTTTAATTAATATTTTTTTTTATTTATTTTATTTTGTGGTGTTGATCAATTTAGAATATTACTGAATATGTTATCGCTTAAAGCTAATTGATAGAAAAGCAGAAGAAAAAACAACCACATGCCGCCGGTGGGATCCGAACCCACGACCTCCGAATTACGCGTCCGGTGCTCTACCTCTGAGCTACGGCGACGGCTGTCAAACCTTCTGCTTTCGCGGGTATTTATGTTTTTAGAAGTAACCTAAGCTTGAGAGTGTTCATCAGCGCCACCCACGTTCATAAGCGGCGGACGTAGAACGTCCTGAGTTACCGCAGGTGTGACGTAGAACGTCATCGAACTGAGAGGGTGGAAGCTGCGTGAGAACCCTCTTATGCTTCCTATGGCGTCAAGGCTGCCAGAACCGAGTCCCTCGCTAAGCAATTAAGCAAACAAGGGAAGGGGAATGAGGGGCTCGTTATAAATATGACAGAAGCCAACAGCCACAGAAACCAAGGGGCATAGGGGATTTTTTTTAATTAATATTTTTTTTATTTTGTGGTGTTGATCAATTTAGAATATTACTGAATATGTTATCGCTTAAAGCTAATTGATAGAAAAGCAGAAGAAAAAACAACCACATGCCGCCGGTGGGATCCGAACCCACGACCTCCGAATTACGCGTCCGGTGCTCTACCTCTGAGCTACGGCGACGGCTGTCAAACCTTCTGCTTTCGCGGGTATTTATGTTTTTAGAAGTAACCTAAGCTTGAGAGTGTTCATCAGCGCCACCCACGTTCATAAGCGGCGGACGTAGAACGTCCTGAGTTACCGCAGGTGTGACGTAGAACGTCATCGAACTGAGAGGGTGGAAGCTATATATATATATATATATATATATATATATATATATATATATATATATATATATATATATATATATATATATATATATATATATATGAGAGAAACCAACAGCCACAGAAACCATGTGACACAGGGGATTTTATTTATATTTATTTATTTTGTGGTGTGGGTCAATTTAGATTATTACTGAATATTATCGCTTAAAGATAGTTGATTATAGAAGCAGAAGGAAAAACAACCACATGCCGCCGGTGTGAACCGAACCCACGACCTCCGAATTACGCGTCCGGTACCGTACCAACTGAGCTACGGCGACGGGTGTCAGATCTTCTGCTTTCGCGAGTATTTATGTTTACAAGTGACCTAACCTTGAGAGTGTTCATCAGCGCCACCCACGTTCACAAGCGGCGGACGCATTACGTCCTGAGTTACCGCTGGTGTGACGCAGAACGTTATCGAACGACGGGGGTGTAAGCTGTGATGGCATCAAGGCTGCCAGAACCGAGGCCCTGCAGTAAACGTGTGCATGCGTCCCCTTGTCCGTTTGTTTCTCGTGCTTGCATTCAACGAACAAATCGAGGAAAATATTTAGTACACAAACACGGCTGCACTTTAGGCTGTAATTGCTGAAAGTGCTATTTCTGCATGAAGCATATCCAGAAAGCTGGACAGATTGAGGGCTCGAAAGAACATACTTGGGATCTCTCTGGTTCAAGCTAGCTTTCAAGCGCCCGCAGGTGGCGCTGCTTGAGCTGCAGAATCACGCGCTCAAGTGTTTCCGCGATTAGTTACCGACCCTGTACGCGCCAAAGCTGCACTGAGGGCAATGAGACATGTTGAAGTGGTGCGCTCCGAATATGAGCCGCTTTAGGTTGTGCACCGAATTCTCAACACACGGCGACTGCAGGCTGGGTAACAAACCGCCATAGCCGTGGCCACTGGGCATCTGATGGTATACCTTTCTGTAACTGACACTTTCTATCACACGTTGCAAACGATTATAAAGTTGAATTGTTCTAAAGGCCCGTGTACTGTGCGATTTCAGTGCACGTTAAAGAACCCCAGGTGGTCGAAATTTCCGGAGCCCTCCACTACGGCGTCCCTCATAGCCTGAGTCGCTTTTGGACGTTAAACACCAATAAACCAAACCAAACCAGTTCCTTTCAAATAATGATTCACACAAATATGAAGGAGGGATACTACTGCTAGCTTAACTCGACGGCCAACAATACTGCGCCAGTTTAATTCTATCAATGTGTGCCACCTTCATTTTTTTTAATGCGCGTCTCACGTTACTTGAGACGCTCTGTGAAGCTGTTGAGAGTAAATAGTGCGTCATTTGTTTGTTTTGCTTTTTTTTCTGATGACGTCGTCATTCCTGACCGATGCTTTTTAGCAAAGCATAGTGTGCTGTGCATTAGGCGCCTATTTTGAACAGTACAAGTACTCGCACGCGCCGCTCCGGATTCGCGCTCGTCTTTGCGCTTCTGCATTTCTGTTCTTTACCAAAAATTTTATTACAAGATCTCAACTTCATCTATATTTTTGCTGCCATTGTCGTGCACATAGTTGGACCTCTATGAAAAGCCTAAAGCACCCTCCGGTGACTGGGACTCTTTGTCAGACATCCTTTTTTGCTTACAGTTATAAATCTCCGCCTAAAATAGCACGACTCCTTCCTCTGAGAGCGCTTTGACCTAATAGTTTCTGTAAACTAACACCCGTTTATTTCTTTGTATGTGGCTTCCGTGTCTTTACACCGCATGCGTAGCTGTGGATTCAGCTGTACAGTTTACCCCACCTTGATAACGGCGGCAGCAGAGAGAGCACCTGCAACCTCTCGGGCTAGTCGCTCGAGGGCCGCTGTGTTTACTCCACCAAAGCTCGTTCGCGCGCCGTCAGCGCTACCGGGGAATCCCTCGGGTGCACCGAAGATGAACTGCGCCCGTGTTACTGCTTTCTAAACGAAACTGGGCGGGGAGGGAGGAGGCGGCGGTACCAGCGCGTGGCTACACGGGAGAAGAGTGCCGGTGAAAAGTAGCAGACAGGGCCCAGCCCGGTTCGCTATTTGGAGCCGCGGCGCCGCCCCCGTAGAGCCTAGGGCGCACTAGGAAGCACTTTCGCGCTCCACTTCGACCGGCGCGTCTGGCAGACGCAACCAAGAGGACATGCGGAAACCCTTTTGGGATACTGCGTACCTGCCAAGAGCCGGGGCGGCAGTTGGTTCTCCTGGTGACCTGCGGTGCATCGCTAAACGGGCCACGCCGCAAAAAAAGAAAAAGAAAAAAAAGGATGAGATTAGAAACCTCACCTCAGTTTAAACTGCGCAAATGAACGCAAGTTTTGCACGTGCAATGTACAGCAAAGCATATGTATCCTTTTGTAAAAAAAAAAAAAAGTAGTAGTAGTGTAACTCGTCTTCCAGATTAGGTGGAAGCATGTCATGAATTGCAGGAAAGGCGTAGGGCGCCTCATAGATGGTGGGAGTCGCACAATGTCCTTAGGCTGATGGACGGGCCGCCGCCTGCGCCCGCTTCTGTTCTTCAACCAGTGGAATCGACCTGTGCAGAAAGAAACCTGTGGAATTGCTGGAATTGCACTGAGGGAAACTTTCGATAACGCCAGCTATATACATCGTATTCGAAAAGCTTTTGCGGTAGATAATTTCACGGTGGATGGCCCTTTATGCTGCAGATATTGTGCAACATTCAAGAAAGGTGTTCTAAGCCTATTTTAGGTTCCGTTTCACATACGTTCCTGCAGACTGACGCTATTGTCGTCGCGGGGTTCCCTGCGATTTCACCCTATCTCCTCAGCCTGAGGTTGGGTCCAGTAGAAAACGATTATTTAATGCAAGCCTCCTTATGGTGTGGCAATGCGGGATGTCCACCCCACGCGTAACGACCTGTGCGAAACGTCCTCTGCTCTGCATGGAGCCGCACGAAAGTGAACGGAGTGAGCTGTGGCGCTCCTTCGAGCACTTGACTGATTTATGGCACTCGCCTTCACGTATGCCGCCCACCCGCGTCTGTGTGAGCCATGAAGGAACAAATGTTAAAGCCATGGTTTGGGACCAGCTGGTTATTATTACACGTGCAGAGGCGCGGCCTGAAGGTGTGTCGCAGCAAGGTGGCGGGCTTTCACTTACCGCAGTTACATCGCGCTGCGCGGAAGGCGACTTTTGTTTTTCCTGGCAGCGAGCCTGCTTTTCTGAAGAAAGGTGCAGGATGACAGAAATAAAAACTAGAAATCGAACGGAGCTAAAATTGAACCGGTCTTAGCAACCGGGCTACTAAAGACTTGGCATGATGCGCCTACAGACACCGAGGTAACCACAGCGGCGAATAAATTGGAAATAAGATCTAAAGTTTCAGCTGGCCATTTCGATCGCTGCATGCACCTTGTAGCTTGCGTTTGCTACTGCTTCTTGATGCCACTTCACAGGTACGCCAAGGCGAAAAAGGAAGAATGAAAACGCGGAAAGGCGGCTGAGATGGTGGCTTGAGCGAGCCTGATCCACTTCTCTATCTACAGTGGTGCGAAATGCTCATGCCCGTCGGTGTTTAGCAACTCAGGGTGCAGGTGTAGGATGCCTTCTGTTTTAATGCCGGCACACGCTCATGGGTGCCACGGGCAAGCTTAGAGCATGCGTTTATATGAGATTGTTGTGGTGGTATCCGGGTGCAGTAACTATAGTTACGGATGGAGGAGTGGGGATGCAGGGGTACGGGTGTCGGGGTGCAGGGTTAGGCAGGAGGACGGGTAATCGTGACAGGCGCAGTGAGGCAAACGGGCGAGAGGGAACGGGGTGGTAGCTTGTACGGGGATAAATGCTGATGCCAGTCGAAGTGTTTAACTTTTTAGTTTAGTTTAGTGCAGGCTGTAAGGGGTGTCGAGGTGTGGAGAGGCGGAGTGCGCTGACGGCGCCGACGACAACGACACGATCGTTGAGTGATTGATTGATTGATTGATTGATTGGTTGGTTGATTTGATTTATTGATTGATTGATTGATTGATTAATTGATTGATTGATTGATTGATTGATTGATTGATTGATTGATTGATTGATTGATTGATTGATTGATTGATTGATTGATTGATTGATTGATTGATTGATTGATTGATTGATACTCATGTAACCAAAGAAATACTTGGTCTCACGAACACGAACCCCACCTACGGCTATTTCGAACATAGCCGTGGGTGGGGTTTTTGAGGCCCAGTCTTTTAATCTAACTGCCACCTGCCACGGTGGGCAGTTTGCTCACAGTTCGGCAGGTAGGCTGCCACCGGCCACGGTGGGCAGAACCTCTCGCCAGTGGGCCCAGAGAGCTGCTCCGACTTTTGCACTGGGCAACACGTGGCTTTCGTTGTTTACGCGATACGTTACTTAGTCAGTATTCCTAAGTCAGCCTTCAGATTCTTCCTGCCTGTCCTCAGCGCCATGATGGGAAAGGCCTCGCAAGGGCGGAGGAGGTTAGCCAATCAATGTTTCTTTCCTCTGTGTGCGGTCAAATAAATGTTCTGATTCTGGAAAAAAAAAGCGCCAGTGAGGGATGCGATACCTGCGCAGACACCCGTTCGCTGGCGGGCGGCGTTGTCAGTCCACCAGGCGTCGCTATTGCTGCGCGTTGCGCTCTTTTCGCGTTACCAACTGAGCTCCGGCCTTATGGCTGAGCTCTGGGCACGTGCAGCTCCGGGATGCAGGCGGAAGTGGACGATGGGGACTAGCCAAGACGACGGTGCTAAGAACGTTGTGTTTACACGAGCGTCGCGTGCTAAGTGAAGTAGACGGCAAAGACAGCGGAGCAGAACGCCTGTGCAAATATACGGGAAGTGGCCCGCAGGCGCGGAGCCCAGTCTGGTAGGAACTCTGACGAGAGCGAGATATACACCGTACGCAGACCCGTGCCTTGCGCGAAGAAGACACCGGCTGATGGCGCTGCCACTCCGGCGAAGACGAATGCCTCGCAGATGACCCGGCAACTCGCGATAGAGAGCTTTGCCCGCGTCTTGTCCGTTGGTTCTCTCGCAATTACGTCCGGCTCGCGCGTTCGCGTCTGCTCTCAGTGCATGCATTTTTCATTATGCGGCGGGTGTAAGAGAGACCGCGTATCTTCACGCAACCTCGATAACCCCCGACTTCTCATTCGATTCCCTCCTCGACTATTTCCGCGTAATCAACGCGCCACGCCTGTTCTTGGGTTTGGAAGACGAAAACTGCAGAAACGCGTGACCCAGCGCCGGCGGAGGTGAGGTGATTCGTAAACAATGCTGGCGACTGAATGACAGCGCGGAAATAAACAATAGATGGAAGTATACCGCAAGTGTGGTATGCTTCTGGGGCTAAATGAAATTGGCTCCATGGAGGGGCGTCGCATCTGTCTTCCAGGCGTTCGGGGTCGGTCAGTGAAGGATGATGGTGATGCTATTGCCTTGTTGCATATGGACTGACCTGAGAAGGGAAAGGTACGGAAGGTGCGGGCGGATATGCAGACGAAGCCAGCCGCAGAGGAACGCCTCCGCGTGGTCGCACCACGTGGAGGTGAAGGCGTATAAACAGCGTAAAACACTGTCGGCCCGAAAGACAGACCCGCTCCTCAAAGCTCGCCTTAGTGCACCCACCGGAGTATACCTGGGTGGCCCCTTAGCTAGTGCCCTACTAGACGGAGTGCCACTGCGTTGCATATATAAGGCGGATCGCTTGTATGAATGGTAAACCTTGCACCATCATGGGTGCGCTGTTCGTTGAAGTCTACATCACAATTCTTCAGCTCAACGTTTCCACGCTTTACGTGCTCTTTAATGTTATTACATCTCATCAGAACATATTTCTGCCTAAGGCGCCTTCCAGTGGTGGGAAGTTCTGCATTTCTTTCAGTCATTTGTTTAACTCTTCGAACAAAAGAAATAACGTACTCACGGTTTCTACAAGTAAAAGAAGGGGTGGGGGGGGGGGGGGGGGGGGGGGGGGGGGCTTTTGTCTAGTCGCAGCTAACACTTTACCTTACATTTTTGTGCCTTGCATTGCTCATATGCCATTGTCTGTTATCGCTTGCTTTGTTGCTGCGCAAACACAGTAGGTCGCTCCCGCGGTTGCATAACCTTGGGATCTCCTTCTGAATGCAATCCAACAAACTGTTGAAAAACATTGATGAAGAACAGAGAATGGCTCGAAGTGCCAAAGTCACCGCAGTGCGTTTCCGGAGGAAGCTACGCGCATCAACCCAATGGACTTTGTGAGCGCCAGCGCGTGCGAAAATGGATGTGATTCCCGGAGAACTTTAAGACGTCATTTGAAAACGACAACGCCGTGAGGACATCGATCGTGGAAGTAATTTGCCCTGGCTCTGCGCCGGACGCGTCTGGGGCGAAGCGACCGAACTAGCTATCGATCACTTGTCAGCTGTGCTGCGAACGGGCTCACTCGCTTCCAAAAAAAGATGGACTGCTCGACACCTGCGGCAGCGCCGTTGGTCCGAATTTTCTGCCACATCCAAAGTGCATACCGCGTCAGCCCTTTTATATGCTGACTGCGTTCCTTGGCGTCAAGTATATGCGGCATTAGGCTTGACTCAAATCCAGGCATCAGCTTTTCTTTGCGCGCGGAAAAGACGACACGACTTCCCTGTCGCAATCCGGATTCAGGCCGCGAATGTGGAATTGCCTTATGTGCCTTCCGTCTGTGCTTATTTTTACTTTGGAGGGTAAGACACGTGTAGTCCGCTGAATAGGATGTGTAAAGGCTGTGGTCTTCGACGCCCAGCTCCTTTTCTGACCTCCGTTATCTGTCTTTCATTAGCTCCTTTTATGCCTCTCTCTGTCTTTGCTTTTCTGTACTCTCCATTGATCGGGCAGCCGACTCTGAAACTACAGCAGCTGGTATACCATTCCAGATACCCAAAAAGAAAAGACCTCACTGCGCTCGTTCGAAATCTATGGGCTTACCGAGGGAATTCAGGGGAAGGGTGCTACTTCATTATGTCGGGTAAAAGGTTCTTGAAAATCTGTCTTATAAAAAGCGCAACATGAAATTTTTTCTACTGGTTGGATACACACGTATCGCCACGTTCCACTGTTCTTTTTTTCGAGCGATGCTTAGTTTCTGGCTCTACTCCCCTTAATTATGTCAAAAATAGATACCAGTAGGAACTGGCGCTTGGCGTATCCTGTTGGCGTCTTTCCTTGTGACCAGATTGTTTTAACTATGCCTGTTTCTTTGGGGAAAACAACAATGTGTGGAAGTAAACAGAACTGCAGTGGAGGGCCTCGGCATATCTAATGCACCTTTTGTGAATGACCAGTTGTGCTGGTGTGTTTTTACCTAAGGACGGGGTGAATTTATACTGCACCTAATTATTCGATTAGTTATTGATATATTGGTTAGTCTATATTTATCGACTGACTCCAAGCCTTGTTTTACACATGCAGTATCTCGGGTAATAAGATAAACAGATTCATTGTGCCTGAACAGGGCTCCGCCATTAGTGAGTCCTTCCACTAGAAAAGAAATCCCGGAGAAGAAAAAATTTTAATCTTTTCGCCGTGCACATTTACTGCGACACAACGAACAAGTCGGTCCTACACAGCATGGGGGAAAAGACAGCACATGCAAAATATACAGCGCATACAGCATGTACAAAATATAGTCGGTGTTGAACAAACAGTGAACAGCCAAGAAATTTGAGAAGAGATGTCGTCCCTACTCAAGTTTCAACCGATACTCCGAGCGGCAGTGTTCTTTTTATTTTCGTTCATTGCTTGGAGCGCAGTATATGAATAGTATGACCCATTCAATCAGTGATTACTCCAACTTCGCGCTTCGAACAGATTCTAGGCCGATGCTTATAACTGCTCTGTGTCAGGCGGTACAAAATCTCGTCTACTTATACGCCGTTTTTTCAATTAATATACGCCACATAATGAATATCTAGTTATTCTCTGTAGCCATCGACGTTTTACTATGACAGGGTTTGTGATCATACTGCATGCATAAGCAACAGCATGTATGCACCAAGCCGCGTTGTGTTACCTTGAGTGGTATCGCAGAGGACTTTCCGTGCGCTAACAGCGAGCGCGTATCGGTTGTCGTCCAAATCCGTAACTAAATCTGCGTGAGCGCGGTGAGGCGAAGCCAGAAGCGTCGAAGAGGCAACGGAGCAAACAATAGCTCCCAGCGGTGCTTTTAACTGTAATGACTACTGCACGCCTGACTTCGCTGACGCCATCATCACCATCAACAGCCTATATGTCCACTGCAGGACAAAGTCATCTCCCATTATAGTTTCCAATTAACCCTGTCCTGCGCGGACTGCGGCCACCTCATCCCCCTCAAGCTTCACCTCATCCGCCCACTTGACTTTCTGCCGCCCCTGCTACGCTTGCCCTGTCTTGGAATCCACTCCGTTACATTAAGGGACCATCGGCTATCTTCCTTCGCATTACACGCCCTGCCCATGCGCATTCCCCCTTCCCGATTTCGACTAGGACATTATTAACTTGAGTGCTTTCCCTGACCCACTCTGCTGTCTTCCTTCCAACAGTTCGCTGCGCTCTACTTAGTCTTGTCGTTAGCCTCCATGTTTTCGCCCCATAGGTGACTACTGCCAAGATAAAACTTTTATATACATGTACGTTCCTCTTGAGGGACACTTATAAGCTGCTATTCATGATCTGAGAGTACCTTTCAAATGCATTCTATCCCATTCGTATTCTCGTTTTTCCCCGAATTTGTACAAGCGTGCAAACGTTCAAGAAGCGATTTGCCCCGCGTGTACAGAATGATCACAGCACTTTTTTTTTGTCTGTCTGTTTTTTCTTTCCTTCCTTTCTATGAGGCATCCTCGCCGTCGCCACATCCATTTGCTTCTCCGCGGCGGTAGCGGTCGTGCCGGAAGGAAGGGAAGCCATCGCGCTGCATCTCCTTTCTTTCTTTTTTCTTTTTTTTTTTTCGCGCTCGCGACGTTTCCTGCGCGCTCACTGCAGCGTAAGCGACTCTTCCGGTCTATGTCCCCCCCCCCCCCCCCCCCCCCCCATCCCCAGCAGACGCGGCCACAAACGTCGCGAGCAGCCGCAGTCATTGGTCACTGCCGTGCCTGCACCGGCTTGGCGTCGTCGTACTGGAACAGTTAGATCACAGCTTTGTTGGAATTGACCGAGTTGTTCGGGAACGAGTCAGCCAAGTCGAGTTGGGCGCAGTAATGAGAACTACGCGATGCTTCCGAGAGACCTTTTCGCCAGTTCTTGTCGTTAATGATCATCGTACTACCCTTATCACACTATGTCCTCCCCTCGTACTCGGCCAGTATTAAAACGGAGTAAAGAAAAAAAAAGTATTATGTTATTATGTTACCAGCGGACCACTCAGCTCGAAAAATGAACTTACTGGAGAGTTAATCAATTCGGTTTTGAAACATTTGCCTCGGTAATCCCGTAACGCAGTGCTCCGCGTCCGTACCAGACAGACGCTCGCACGCGACCTTGAGCGTGATGAAGAGGGTCATGCGCGAGAAGAGACGGCTGGTTTAGAAAGCGATGCCAGCGGCAAGAGTGATGCATCTATCCTGCGCCAGCAGTTTCAACAACGCCTGCGCCTGATTTACAGCACGGCCTCTCCGACCGCAGGCGCATTTCTCTTGAGTGCCGCTAGAGGATGCACGGTGCTTGGCTTGAGCCGCCTGAAGGTCAAGATGAGGATCCCGAGCAAAAATATTAAAATTAAGCAAGACGAAGGAGAGCAACGGTGGGCGATGGGTTATAGAAATAAGACGAGCATGCAAAACAGAAGCATCCGCCTAGTGCAGCTCAAAGTCCGCACGAATCGCGGGCCTCTCTCTTTTCCAGTGACGCATGAAATCTACCGCTTGCCTTATTCATGCGAAGCGAGCTGGAAATTGCGCAGCTCGCTCGGGGATATACAGCGGAGGTGACTGCCGCCTTGGGAAATCGCAGTGGGCTTTGTGACTGTCTGAATCTATAGTGAACGCTCCACGAGACTCGTTGACATTAAATGTCCCCCCCCCCCAATGATCCACTTTGATAGCAGGCTTAATACGTCCTATTGTTCGCTCGAGACCTTATGATGTGCGCTTTCTTATCCCAGGACTGTCTCCATTTTCCAGTTCTGCAGTGTTCGGTGCGGGCTACCCCTTTCAGAAACCGTGCGCCTCCTTGCCGCATTGCAATCGTGTTTGCGTTCCAGTTTGTCGCAAAGCAAAAAAAGCACAAACGAATGGAAGCTTCGTGTTTGACAAACGCGGCCATGTTTCCGCTTGAGCTGCTGCGAAGATGGATTTTGTTTCGGCTCAGTTCCTTCACGTGTCTTTCGTTTCCCTATTGTCGTCTTCGTGTGCATCGCCGGTAGTTCGCGTTCCTCGGAGCTTCCCCGCATTCCCAGCTCGCCGCATCCAAAGCGAATGCACTGCGCATTTCCACCAGTTCTGTGCTCCTTCCGCTCTTATTTCCCTGCGTTATCTTCTGACCCGCGTTGCTTTTTCTCCGCTCTCTGCGTGATATTGATCCCGAGATTTCTGCGCAGCAAAGTGCAATACGCTGTTCCCGAACGAGCCTCCTTTTAATACACTTTTCCTGTATGGTGGCTTTTCTCCGTAACCGGCTTGCTGCGTCGGGAAGCTCGCTGTAGTATAGCCTGCCGCAGTTTTGGAGGAGGTCGCTCGTTCTGGCATGGGAGTCTCTTCTATTTCGTCGATAAGATGTGGGCACCGGGACAACGGTGTGAAAATTGGCCAGGTGAGGGTCATTAGTTGCTGGGCTGTTGGAAAGCAATTCTAATGTTTCTTAAGAGACGCGTGAATGCGCGCGCACGAATGCACAAACCTCTTACGAAGGCGCTAAGTGGCCCTGAAGTGTGGCATACTGAGTACACCCGTTCGCGCCATAATTCGTTCAAGCCAATGGATTCGCCCCTGATGCCCTGATTTCCCGCCTTGCTGCGAGGTTTAGTATTCCTTTTCTCCTCTCGCTCTGTCTCTCTAAATGCATGTATGAATGCGTGTGTCGGGGAGTCTAAATATCGGCCTGCGCGTCCCATTGTTGTCAGCAATCTCACCTACAACAACCATGGTTAGCTGGAAGCTGGTAGAGGAGATACCTCTAAAATTGTCAATGTATATCGAACAAATCCCACGTTACGGGATAAAATGAAAATGATCGTTCAAATGGCGCCAAGACTGCGAATCATACTGGTGCCCTTGCTCTGCATGCCCAACGAAGCAGCGAAAGAAGATAAAAAAATGAAATGTTTTTCTTATGTCTCCGTGGCCATGAAAGTCACCTTGTACATTATGTTTCACCATTCGGAATGTTTCCCCTCAGAACATGATGGCCATCTTTGCTTTATTTAAATTATTACTTTTTTTTTCTTGTCATACTGTCGAACTGTGAGTAGCCTGTTCGATCAATCTAAAACGCCATTAGTGCTTCCAGTACTGGTTTGTGGCGCAGGCCCCTCTAGATTTTCAATGACGAAAGACGTCCGTATCCTTTTTTCATGCGTTCCTTCTGTGCTTCAGCGTGCAGTACCGGCTACCTGCTCAAGTACACAAGTGGGAAGGAAGGCGACGATAGATATGCCAGACCTCTTGTTAACATTGAGTGCTTGTATTTTATTTCACCTGTATTTCTTCTCTGATTGTTTAGAACGTACTTGGCATCGTTGTTTTTGAACAGAAAACCGAACAGAAAGAAAAAAAAACGTTACGGTGGCGTTCCCGCAGCGCATTTGAACACTGCGGAAAAACCTTCGTATTTTGACTCATCTTTGCCGATTTGTCGCGCACCCGCGGAGTATAAATGTTTTTATTTGGGGAATATGTGGCACGCCTCATATAGTGAAGCTTTGCCAGCTAAAAGATCAAGCCCCCCTCGCGTTCTGAAGTTTGCAGTCACGCTCAAAGAAGCCGCCGCAATTCTTTGGAAAAGTACCCTATACATCAAGCGGCTGTACCGGGAAGGCTCACATACAGCTACCCTTGTAATAGAAGAAAGGCAACAAGAAATTCCCGCTCTGTTGTCACTCGCATACGCGCGGCTGAGCTCCATCATCCGGTGCTGGATCGTGAACCTGAGACACTGTGATGAAACACGACCCAGCTGCTGCTGACATCTTGACGAGAAACAGCGACAAATTTCAAAGTACGCGGCCTTAATTCACGGTGCCAGTCGTCGCACACTGAACAGTCGACGGCCTAAGGGACGGCCGGGTTGCGAGAACGCCGTGAGAGCACCGACGCCCGCTGCCGAGCGTTAAGCGTCCGGCCTTTATTCGCTTACCGTTTTGCCGTTCCGCGCCTCTTCCAAGCGCCGCGTCCTGTGGTGGCCGTGTTTGTTTCCTCTGTCCCTTTGTGTAATTTAGCACTATTCCCGTTCTAAGATTATCCTTACCACGGAACTTCTAACTGGGAAACCAACCACGTTCGTTGCCAAGTTCCCATCTTTGGATCCCGTCTTGCAACGCGGTCCTCATTTTGTGCGCTTCTCGGCGTGTGTTAATTAGAGCGGGACCGCGACTCGCTATGAAAATATCCCTTGCAGAGAATAAGCCTACGGGAGTAGCGAGAAGCAACTTGTAGCCGAAGTGTTCTCACCGTATGTTTGTGTGTTGCTACCAAGCAGTCACCGCTGTCTAGCTGAGAACGCCGGCAGCAGTTTCAACACCGGCATCGCTTATACCAGTTTTACGCGAAGGAAGAAGGGGTCGCAAGTAAACAGCGCCCCTACTAAGCGGACAAAAAGTAACAGGTTAGTTTAGTGTCGGGAAGTTAGGTTCGGAGTCTGGCGAAATTAAGTCGCTGCCTGCAAACGCTTAATCACGGCAGCTTAATTATGCACCCTGTCTCCACCTACCTCCCAAACCCGGCTGACTTAATTAGGAAACAAAGTCATTTTTCTTTGCCGTAAACCAGCTAACGGGAAAGCGAGGTCTGCTTGGCCTAAATGAGCTTTATTTATATTTTTATTACCCGTTCGAATGCGCGAAAATGCGCTGAAGATGTGCACTAAGCGATTAACGAGACCTAGCGTGCATAATGTATGCCGCCGTCACTGTCTGGTTTGAAAGTGCAACGTGCCTGTGTTGCGAGCAGCTTTGTTCATTTTGTTTGTGGCGTGGTGACCGTGGGACATTAAAGTTCAATGGACCCTTTGCAAAAATCTAGAAGTCAACTCGAAGTCACATCTGGAAGTCAGATGCACAAAAAAATCTGGAAGTCGCATACAAGCGCCAGCGTCGTCAAAGAGAAAGAGGAATAATTGCGGACGGCTCTCGGCAATTCTACCACTTCATCCGAAGAGCTCTGAATTTCGCAGGTTGGGTATCTCCGCCGTGGCGGCTTAGTGGCTATGGCGTTCGTATGCTCAGCGGCTCTCGACAATTGTGCGACTTCATCCGAAGAGCTCTGAATTTCGCAGGTTAGGTACCTCCGCCCTGGCGGCTTAGTGGCTATGGCTAATGCTAGAGGCCCGTTAGTGCAGGTTAAAGAACCTCAGGTGGTGAAAATTATCCGGAGCCCTCCACTGCGGCATCCCGCGTAGCCTGAGTCGCTTTGGGACGCTAAACCCCATTAAACCAAATCATAAACCATATTAATTCCTTCGGCACGCTCACTGTACTTCTTTCTTTTTATTGCACTAGCATTCATGCCCGCATTCTCGGGTAAGCCGCCGCGGTGGCTCAGTGGCTATGGTGCTCGGCTGCTGGCCCGAAAGACGCGGGTTCGATCCCGGCCGCGGCGGCTGAATTTCTTTGGAGGAGAAATTCGAGGCCCGTGTACTGTGCGATGTCAGTGCATGTTAAAGAACCCCAGATGGTCGAAATTTCCGGAGCCCTCCACTACGGCGTCCCTCATAGCCTTAGTCGCTTTGGGAGGTTAAACCCCAGAAACCAACCATTCTCGGGTAAAGCCGTTTGCCCTTCTGGTCCTTCTGGCAGGCTGCTTACCACCCGATAGGTAGGTTGCCGCTTACCCACCCGACTCCATTATTCTTGGACTTATATTTTAATTGTGAGGCAACTGTGGAATATTGTAAGGAACTGTTATGGAAATACTGAGACAATGGGGAACATGTTTTAACGGTAGCAAAAAGGTTAAAAGAAAAAAAAACAAGCCTGCCGAGGGGAGGTTTGCGGATATATTGATTGTTATTAGAGAGTTATAGCATATCGTTACCGTGTTTACGTTACCGTTTACCGTGTTACCGGACGCCGGAGTTTCCGGTTAGCGCTGCGCACGCTAGAAGACGTTTTAGCATACCGTCTCTCCGTTCTCTCCCGTAACAAGTTACCGTAAGGCGAAAACGAATGGTGATTAAAAACAGAAATGCGCATGCATTGAAAGCATTTCTTTGCAGTGAGGTGCTACATGCTATTTAATCATCTTTTTCTCTGTATAGAAAGACGTGCTCACTACTTTCCTGCTAACGGCCGGCTCAGTGGCTTCAAAAGTACCCTGACCAGTAGACAAGTTTACTACACAGAACGCACTAAGCTTGTGTACGCTGTGCTTACTGCGTTGCGAATGCTGTAAAAGACGCAGCTACACCACCTGTTTGCCGCGCGCAGCGTCGCTTCTTTGGATGTTTGGATGCACGACTTGTTGTTGTTGTGACTTGGATGTAAACATAGTGGCGCCATCTGGTGACATTAAGTCAAATCACTTGAACTCTGGACTGGAGAAACTTTTTTTTTTCTGAATTTAGTGGTGAATATGACAAGCACTACCAGAATGTTTTTGTTTTTCCAGGAAGAAAACTATGAAAATAGAGAGAAAAATGTTAAAGCTGGCACAAAAGCTACAGTGTTGTTGCTTCCTTGGCTACGCGCTTGGAGGAAGGATAATTTGCGACGCGGATAGTTAGGCTTAAGTGCTCGAAAATCACAGAATTATCTGAACAACATGGGCTAGTTGTCGCTTAAACCTCGACGTATGGGTGAGAGTATGCGAAATAAAAGCGAACCGCTACCATTTGAGTGAGCTGTCGCATCAAAGAATCCAGCGGTGACATGCATTTATTCCGAAGCGGGCGAGCAGGGCGCCGCGATGTTTGTTTACAAGCGAACGCTAACTCTCTCAGCAACGCTAAAGAGTTTCCGTAAAGTGTTACCGGCCCGGTAATGGGCGCGCATGCGCAGATGTCGCCAGCCGAACCCGGTAAACGGTAACCGAGCCCGGTAAACGGTAACGTAAACACGGTAACGATATGCTATATCTCTCTATTATGAAATCTTACGATATATGAAAAAATTGCGTTCATAAACAACTTCTCGTTGAAAAATGTGCTTGCCTGGAATTTCCGGGTATGGTGGCGGGTTGGACACCTGCTTTAACTGGAGGACCAGAAGGACAAACGGTTTTAGTGCGCTATAGCACTCAAGCCCGCATTCACGGAAAAAGCCTTTTGTTGCTCTGGTCCTCCGGATAGCAGGTGTTTGTGACCTGCCACGATGGACAGGCTGCGATGACATCACAGGGTCACGTGACCTAGGTGGCAGGTGGGCCGCCTGCTTTTCCGCTCACAACGCCACCGACGCCTACGACGCTGGACTATTTGCAGAACGGGAGCCGTGCGTCATCCATGACATGCAAACACTCACAGCACACAGAATGCACTTGATATAAAACTTAAATCACATAGCAAAATCACGAAAAATAAAGCATAATTGCTATAAACAATGCATACCCTAGGTAAACAATGTAAAGCAATAGCCACACCGCACCCAATTCGCACTTGGCTAACTATGCAAATCGATCGTCATTTTTGTTTTTTTTGCAGCGGAAAAGTGGAGGGGGGGGGGGGGGGGGGGTTCGTTTTTGGGTTTAAACATCACAGCACCCCTCGGCAATTTTCTTGGCGACAGTTCGATTTATCGAACTCTCCGCTCTCTGCGCTTCCGTCGTCGTCGGCCGCAACAAGCGCAAATACCGGCGTTAATCTGAAATCGAGCACCGAGCCAGTGAAAAGTTGCAAACTTCTCGACTCGTCGAGTGGCGGGCGAGCGCGTGACTGTGCGCTCTCGGTTCCATAAAAGACAGCCAGCAAACGGAAACCTTCTTGGTATTGCATCCTGATTAGCGCAATGCCTCGAAATGTCGCCTTCTGTTCGGCTGCACACATGCAACCGTGCGCACGAGCGTCTGGTCTGCGGAAGAGGGCGAGATATACGAGTGCAAACGTTACTCACGCACCCGAGTGATATTCTGTGGATGAAATAAGACGGCCCTTTTCCCGCCGCGGGTGTTTGCCGCCTACCCCAGCAACCGGCTTTAGTCACTGTGCTAGTCGATATGGGCGGCCGTCGTGTACAAACTGCCCGCAGCCTTCGTCGACGTGCGCGCGGCAAAGTGCCACATCTCGGGAAAAACTCGAAGGTCAGGTATCGTACTGGTCTCGCTTATTGGAGGAGCTTTCTTTCCAAGTTTCCCGGTCGTTAGCAACGGCTATAACGAACGTCGGCGCAATAAGCGCGATGAAAGCTCTGGGATCTCGAAGGCGCGGCGTAACGCGCCACCGACCCTGCAGGAAGCGCGTGGCCAATATCTCGAGTTTCTGCATGCCTGCGAGGCTACTCACCGACCGCGCGTGTTTGTAGCACACGCTCGCACCACGTGAGTCGCTCGTCATACCTCTTTCAGGCCTGTGCAGAGCGCCGTACATTGCTCCCCTCGTGCAGCGGTCGGCTTGGCCGTTTTGAATAGTCTCTCTCTCTCTGCCAATTGGTAGAATAAGTCAGTCTCTTAGGCGTGCCGAAAACACGTCCGCGCATTGAAAGATATTAAGGCGAAAGCCTTTAATGCCTCATGCTGTCGTTAGCAATCCGTGTCGGCAGCCGTGTCTCCGTCCGTGTCGGCAGCCGTGTCTCCGTCCGTGTCGGCAGCCGTGTCTCCGTCCGTGTCGGCAGCCGTGTCTCCGTCCGGGTCGGCAGCCGTGTCTCCGTCCGGGTCGGCAGCCGTGTCTCCGTCCGGGTCGGCAGCTGTGTCTCCGTCCGTGTCGACAGATGTGTTCGCGTTTTGATGGGTCTCCACCGAGATATGCGAGACAGTTAGTGCATAATTTCCTTTCCTCAAATACAATTTTCAGTTTCTTCATTACGGCCCCTCTTTCTCTTTCTTCTCTCACTCCCACTTCCTCCCTTCCTGTACGGTGTGGTTCGGGTGTCCATCGATATGACACATAATTTCCTGTCCTCAAAAATCGTGGCGTTCATAGGGCAAGGCATTGGTGGCGTTCTTCCCTTCCTGTACGGTGCGGTTCGGGTGCCTACTCAGAGAGAATTACTGCGCCATTTCCTTTCCTCAAAAAAGCGTTGCGTTCAAAGGGCAAGGCATCGCGCCGAAGGGGTGGCGGCGTTCCTCCCTTCCTTTACGGTGTGGTTCGGGTGTCCACCGAGATGACAGAGAATTACTGTGCCATTTCCTTTCCTCAAAAAAGCGTTGCGTTCAAAGGGCAAGGCATCGCGCCGAAGGGGTGGTGGCGTTCCTCCCTTCCTGTACGGTGCTGTTCGGGTGTCCACCGAGATGACAGAGAATTACTGCGCCATTTCCTTTCCTCAAAAAAGCGTTGCGTTCAAAGGGCAAGGCATCGCGCCGAAGGGGTGGTGGTGTTCCGTGGACTGCCTGCGCTACAACACGCTGTCGCGTTCCACTCCTAAAGGCGAATGTTAAGCGTCATTAATTAGCAGTTAATTAGTATTTAGTCACTAATTAGTAATTTGTCATTACTTCGTCATCAGCCCCGCCGCGGTGGCTCAGTGTTTACGGCGCTCGGCTGCTGACCCGAAAGATGCAGGTTCGATCCCGGCCGAGGCGGCTGAATTTCGATGAAGGCGAAATTGTAGAAGCCCGTGTGCTGTGCGATGTCAGTGCACGTTAAAGAACCCCAGGTGGTCAAAATTTCCGGAGCCCTTCACTACGGCATCCCTCATAGCCTGAGTTGCTTTGTGACGTCAAACCCCAATAAACCGATAAACCAACCAATTATGTGTGACGTCATCCAGTGGTGACGTCACCAGTGTCACATAAGCAAAGTGGTGCGGAAAACGCTTTCGCCTCTACGCACTTTAGACTGTCAAAGTGCCCCTGAATTTTTTTGGTTTATGCAGGTGGTTTATGCCAGTTTCTGCAGATACCTTTGGGCATTAGCGGTTGCGCTCATACTGATCTCTTACGCCACGTAAAATATAACGAGTCCGCCGGTGTGAATCTGTTTTTTATTAGCTTGTTCCTTCTTGACCTACATCCCCTGTACATTTTCCT
Organism: Amblyomma mixtum; assembly: GCF_055824585.1. NCBI lineage: Eukaryota > Metazoa > Arthropoda > Arachnida > Ixodida > Ixodidae > Amblyomma > Amblyomma mixtum. Next base: position 142,810,490 of record NC_143014.1, on the reverse strand, counting down.
CGCAATTCTGTGGTATGGAAATAGTGTTCCTTGAGGAATCGAAAAAGAGCTGGTCTGTACACAGCAGTTAGCACCGTAAGGTCTAAACGGTGCCTGAGAAAAGAAGTTGGGCCGTTGGTTCCAAAATGAAGGCTTCATCCTTGGGGTTAAGATTAGAATTGCCGTCTGGATCAGTAGCAGACTTAATCGATCAACCACGGCGAAAACAGCACGTAGCCTGCGATAAAGCGCTGTAGGTCCGTGTGATCCGAGGCTTGCCTGATAACCCTGTAGTTCCACAGCGTGCCGGTCGCTCTGGTCATTGATAAGTGGCCGGCGTATGCCAGCGGTCCACGCGGCCATTGTTCTGGGAAGATGGTGTGGAAGGAGCAGGACTTGTACGACACGTACAGCGCTGTCGGCGTCTGGTTGACAGGCAGTACGGTTCGTAGAACACAGTGTATTAGAACTTGGCGTTCACTGCAATGAGCCGCGCAGTCGTAGATGCGTTCCTTTCGATGCGCTACAGGAGAGGTGAAAATAGATGTTTTTTCGGGCTACTTCAGAGTTGTAGGGAGGTTAACCAATTTGCTCCATCGAAGCAAATAAAGGACCATAATGAAGGAAAGAAAGGAGAAAGAACGTAATATGCACCCAAAAAGAGTCGTGGTCTCGTCATAGCCCTATCGTGGAAGCCCGACCACGGCAGGAAACGGAGCACAGTATTCCAGGCTTTCGGGGCTCGCGATCGCTGGAGCCGTCGCTTAATGATCGTGTGCTCTGTAACGAGCGCTTTTCAAGGCGGTCAAGTGCGTAGCTTGCTGCTATAGGAGCCAACAGCGGTGCAGTCACTCCGAACTGAGCGAAGTACTCATTGCTTTGTGAAAGGAAACCACGCGGTAAACACTTCGTTGGACGTCGGCATGACGCAAGGCAGAAGTGTCTACTTGCTTGCTCAAAAAGTTTAAAAAGAAACGAGCAAGCCTGTACAGTACAAATGGCAGGCAGTGAAACTTTCCGTTGCACACGTCTTCAACAATGACACGGTTAGCAACCGTCGAAACTCAAGACGAGTGATAATACTGAAATCTTAATGGCTCTACCATTAGCAGAAATGTTTCGATCGTTAGGTTGTAGTCAGTAATGAGTTAGTATAAAGGGGCCACTCGGAGAAGTTGGTGTCTTTCTAAAGTCATAAAATCTCGCGCGTTGTCACGGCACTTTAGGTAAAAATCGCTCGGGCGCGATCTGAAGGCTTCGCTATAGGACCGGCTCAAAAGAAAACGCGTCTGCTCGCGATAAATATAACCCAGCATGGTCTGACTCGTGGGCTTTCGTGTATAATTTCTTCGGTGCGGCTGAAGCCTTCCACGCTCATGGCGCAATATGCCGAGATTGCGCTGCAAAAGATGAACGCCGCGGGCGCACGAGAGCCGCGGAGCGCGCCGTTATCTGAGACGACCGCGGCGGCCCTTCTTCATATAGCTGCGGCAGGCTTTCGGCGCCGCCCGACCCCTTTGTGTCCATGCCTGCCCCAGATTCATCGGCGTAATCTCAGCCGGGTAAAGTCTCCTTAATTGGGGCGGACGCGGGATCTTTCCAGGCCACGCGTGGGTTAGCTGAAATGTCAGGCTCGCGGTGGTCCCGGAGGACACGCGCCGCTTCGCAATCACGCGTCGCTTAGCCGCCGCGTCCCATCCGAGAGATGTTTAGGACGGGCGCCCCGCGTGTCGTCGGTTGCTGAAGAGGCAGTCGTACGATGTTGAAGGGCTGGAACTCCTCGTTCGCTGGCAGCGCTGTGAACGAGTTTCGTGCGGCCGTATTGTCCCGAGAATTTTTTCTTTTTGCCTTCGTTCCAGGCTCTTATAGGCTGCTCTCTTTTGCTGTCTTGGAATCGACGAAGTGGAGAGTTGTCCGATGAGTTGGTGGATGCTTTCAGCCGGCTTACGTAAACTGGGATAATTAGGACTTTCCCTTTTCTGGCTAGGCGCATTGTCCTGACCGCCAACCCTCGCGGAGTTTCTAAAGAAAGCTTAGATGTGGCACATACAAATTGTGTGGCTCGCATCCGTTTTATATTTCAAAATGCTACATGCATCCCCTCGTGCACTTGTGCAGAATTCTTCGCTTGAGACGTCATTTGCGTTTGCACAGTGTCGCGTCTTAAAAGCGAGTGTGCCTATTTGTGCCTCTTCGCAGACTCCACGATGGGTTTTCGCCTGCACAAAGCGCATGCATATATCTCCCCGTTCGGCATTGTGTCTGCTTACACGTGCTCTTTCTAATTAGGGTGTTACGCGCCAGCGTGGTAATCTCTGCACTGCTAATTACGTTATATAATTTAATGAGATGGGCCTATGGCCCACGGCGTGGTTTGGAACCTCAACGTCCTTGGAGAGTTGAAACGAACAAATCCTTGACGACGCACGACCGCTGATTGTGCAGTGAGCTATGCCGACGTCTGCAGGATAGGTGATTGCTGCCCTTAGCTGGGCGACTTGTTTCCGGAATCCCGGTTGCCTCCCTTTTGCATGACCGCGCTATTGAAGAAACAAGGACGGGATGTGTCGTGCAAGAATCTACGAAAAGCCAAAGTAAAATTCGGCCTCTTCTCATGTCAGTGATGGAAGACGAGCTTTTCTCAGCGACAAAGGACGCAAGCCTGGTTCCGGACTGCCGGGAGGCCACACATCCCAACTGGACCTCACATGGCTTGCAACCCAACTGTTGACAGCCCGCTACCGCCACCTGTTATGCCAAGAGATATATAGTTGATTCAGAAGCATCGTGAAGCTTATACAGCGCGAAGCGAGACACACACAGAAGAAGGAACATGAGACGATACACAGCGCTAACAACTAAAACTTTATTTAATTGAAACCGTGAATGAATACACAGCTGACGCCGAAATATATAACAGCGACATATGTAGCCAAAACAAACATGAATTGATTCTGGAAGAAGCGAGACAAATGGTACGCCAGAAGCGACAATTTCTGTTGAGAGAAGGGACGCCGACGCACAACTTTCCAAGCTTTTTCACTTTTGTATGCCTCTACAAACTGTCGTATCAGCGCGATCCTTAGCAGCAGCTTCGGAGTAGCGTGGCACGCATCCGCATCTTTACACTGGATGCCGAGGTGACGATTTCTAAACGTTGTAGCCGCGGAGTGGCTGTAGATATATGTTCTGCAACCTGTCACTAAAAGAGCCTTCAATGAAAGCAACTTTTTTGAAGCATAGAAAGCTCTTAGCTCACGTTCTCGGCGAACTCGACCGAACACCGTCCGAAGCAGAAGGAGAACATGAACTTGAACCTGGAGAACATGAAGCCGAACTTATCCGAAACACTCCGAGCGTTTCCGGCCGAATACGAGGGAGCAGAAAAAACCAACAAAAACTTACCATACTCGAACCGGCGCGGAGAAAACAGATTTGCTTCGCTCCCGTTGATTTATGGTATAGAGGTTGAAGTTTACGTTTTTTATTTTTTGAAAACTCCGTGGTCTTCTTTCGGTGCTTATTTCAGAAAGCATTTCATGGAAAAATTACCCGATTTTTTTTAAAGTGTGTGTGTGTGTGGGGGGGGGGGGGGGGGCGGGGGGGTGATAAATCTGGCATCCCTGCATGCTCAGAACTCAGGAATAGTTTATTTTGCATTGTTTCCTAGCCAGAGCAGTAATTAACGCACAAATTGGCGTGTTTAGAGCTGTGGTTGCAGCATGAAATTATATAGCCGTAAAAAAAAAGTAGCGCATGGAAGTTAAATGATCGGGGCGTAAGACAAGAACGTCAATACAAATTTTTCTACGACACAGGACCTTAAACGCTATCGCGTTTAAAGTGGCTGATGACGAAATCTCTTCGAGACTCGAGTGCGGCTACCACAGTTATGAGCCGTCCTATAGAATACGCTACACCTTTCCCGCACTGCATTGCATGCTTACATCTGCTCTCAAGGACGAAATAGACTGTGTGTTTTTTTTTAGTTACCGCTGGCTCTGATCTCCTGTTCTTCCTTCTCTGTGTGCCTCGTTTCACGCTCTATGATTCATGGTGGACTTTCAAGACAGCTATGCACCGCGCCAGCGTCAGAGCAACGCACCTGCCTCCGAGATCTGCGCCGAAATATGAAGTGTACGTGGACGCGTGGTTAAACAACCAACCAGCCCACCAACCAACTTGCTGAGCGCAAAGTGGCGCGCATGCCTGGTTCAGCGAGCGAGCAGCTGTACGGCTTACGCACCGAAGGCTGATGGGTGAAGTCGCGAACGAACGTGGTACTCGCCCAGTGAGTTGTACTACAGCTGCTGTCCCGCCATATGTTGTCATTCATACGATATGCGGCTCATGCGTTCCTTCAGCGCCGAAGCTGCAGTACATAGGCCGGCGAACGTCAGGAGTCCATTCCGCGTCCGTCAGGGATGCGAAAACCATGCCAGTTTACAACGATTGGAGAGCCAGAATCCACAGTGCCTGAACCGTTCGTTCCTGCAGTGTCATTTTACTGCCTTCCAGAGCTTTCACCGGCTGCGCGAACTTAACAAAAACTCGGCTGGGTGCTCAGTGATTCCTTCAACGAGGCAAGTTGCTGCGGGTGTGTACGTGTGCACTTTAAGCTCCTTGGAAAGTACACGTAGCTGTTGGAGGGGGAGTTCTCGATTTGCCTGTTCGGCGCGCCCAGAAGCCTTGTGCGCAGCGATCCAGGTATAGGCACGTATGCATGCCTGTGCCTGCAGCGCAGCGATCCGATACCGCATTTAGCTCATATAGCACTCAGACGACGGCGCTCGGAGTTCGGGCATATGCTCGGGCATCCGAGATACATGGTACGGATAGCGTATTTCTCATGTATCGTTTGCGCGACGGCGCGACATTTCTTACTCGCTCGAGTTCGCTCGACTCTGCCGCACGTTTTGTCGTCACGTTTTCGTGTCTCTGCGTTTCGCGGCTTTCTATCCGGAATAATTCAGCCGTTATCTGCAGTTCCGTCAACGCCAAACCCACGGAGTTTGACTCTAACCTATTCATAACTGGCGTGACATCTTATTGTTTTGTTTTCTTTTTGCGCGACGGAGAAGAAAATCAGTCATCTCCTGCAAGTCTGAATCTGAGCGGCGGCCTAAATCTCTTGAGCAAATCACGCTTTCCTGCAGCTTTTACGTCTCCTTTACTGGCACGCTTGTTCTGTTGCTTCTGCGTAGAGCTCAAGCGTGACTCAAGAGTTCCTTCCGAATGCACTGGCGTTTTCCTAGTACCGCTATACTTGCACACGTACCGCTTAGCGACATTTGGAAGTGTGTTCATTTGTATACACGCGTCCCTCACTTTATCTTAGAAGCCTCGGAAACGCTAAGATCCTATCTCTCTTTTATCCTTCGCGTATGTAGCGGGGGCTGGGCGTGCAATCTCTGAACGAACCCGCGCCGCATCTTTGCCAATTAGGTTGTCAAGGTAAATTTCGATGCAGCTGAGAATACCAGCGAGCGCGTCGTATCGACACTCGTTTCCCTTCCATCTTGTTGCTGTTAATTTCTCCCTCCCTCTCGTGAAAATAAATTGATAAAGGGAATCTGGACATTCGCCCTCAGAAAGCACTGGCACGCTTTCACAAGCACATTTTGTTGAACGTCGGGCTTGCGCAAACAGTTTACGCGCCATTGCAAGCAATCGTGAAAGGGGTGGAAAATGCGTCCACGCAATGTAGGCCCTAACACCCTTCTCTCGCCTGTATTCTGTTTGGCATCCATTTCACCTATTCGTTGTAAATATATCCACGTCAGCCGTGTACTGGTTGGCGTGTACACGGCGACCTTATGTAGGCTGTTTGCAGCCTGTTTGCGGTCTGTGCTGCAAATGTTAACGCGCACATGCAGCTTGATCGGGATCGCGGAGAGAATTCTGCGAATTACATTAACGGGGAAGCTGCGGTGATGGCTGTTTTCCCGAGGCTGTCTGCGTTCAACGTGGCTGGTTTATGGGGTGCAGATAAAATTTAAACGCGATCGTATTTGTGTGGGGTCTTGAGAGACCATATGCGCGAGGCTCGGCAAACGAACAGCGTAGTGGGGTACAATAAAAGCAAGGGCGCAATCACAACAGGCGATTGCATGCGCTTGATCATCTTGTAGATGGTCCAAAGGACACTGGGTGAGCTCGTGCGGGTAGTTTATGCAATGTGCCAAGCTATTCTTTTTCTTTTTTTGGCCAAAATTTATGGAAATTCCGGCACGTATCTCTTGATACGTCACAAAACGGAATTGTTTTGTGCATAGAGTATGCGAGTAAAAAGTGGCGTTGGCGTTATCGCGCAAAGCTGGAACGGCATTGCAGTAGCAAAGAGTTCAACCCCTCATGTATACGGTCAGTGCTGCCAACCGGTTTCTTTTTGAAAAATTATTCTTTGGGCGTGCTCAGTTTTTATTTGTATTTGATTGCCGAAATGACAGTAACGCTTCGCCAGCTGTGTGGCAGAAGTATTTGTCTAAAGATTTTTGTTCGTTTTAAATATTTACGCTAAAAGAATCTCGTGGTGTAATATATTTAAAAAAGATGTCAGCAATATTCTTATTCACATGACACTGAATGAACAAACCAATTAACCCTCGGCCCTCAGTCCCCAGCGACTGCGAAGCAACTGACCAAGGCGGCGGTCAGGCCTGTGACGCAGCGGAGGGTGCTAAAAATCTCTGACTCCGGACAGGCCGCCATTGGAAACTGAACCTGGCAACGTTTAACGCTAGAACCTTATCCAGTGAGGCTAGTTTAGCAGTGCTGTCGGAGGAATTAGCGGGTATTAAATGGGATGTCATAGGGCTTAGCGAGGTTAGGAGGACAGATGAGGCGTATTACTAAAGGGCGGGCACGTACTGCGCTATCGTGGATGAGCAAACAGACGAGAACTAGGTGTGGGATTCCTCATCAATCAGGATATAGCTGGGAACGTAGAGAAGTTTTATAGCATTAACGAGAGGGTGGCAGCTATCGTAATTAGGCTTAATAAGCGGTACAAGCTGAAGGTGGTGCTGGCCTACGCGCCTACATCAAGCCATGATGACCAGATAGTTGAAAGCTTCTATCAAGACGTGTAATCGGCAGTGACCAAAGTAAAATCACAGTACACTGTACTGATTGGCGACTTCAATGCGAAGACAGGCAAGAAGCAGGCTTAAGACCAGGCGGTAGGTGACTATAGACCAGGATCTAGGTATCGCAGGGGTGAGTTATTAGTGGAGTTCGCAGATAGAAATAATTTACGGATCATGAATACCTTCTTCCGCAAACGAGCAAACAGGAAGTGGACGTGGAAGAGCCCCAATGAGGAGACTAAAAATGAAATAAACTTCATACTGTGCGCTCAACCTGGCATCGTAGAGGATGTGGAGGTCCTCGGAAAGGTCCGTTGTAGCGACCACAGAATGGTAAGGGCTCATATTAGCTCAGATTTGAAGAGGGAACAGAGGAAATTAGTGAAGTGGAAGGCTATTTACGGGTTAGCATTAAGAAGGAAAGTAGAGGTATTCAGGAATTCGCTGCACAACAGATTTTCCGCTTAAACTGAAGAAGACGACCGTAATGTTAAAATAATGAACGATAATCGCACAGCTATCATTATGGAGTGCGCCGTAGAAGTAGGCGGTAGGATAGTTTGACAGGATACCGGCATTATCTCAGGAGACTAAAGATCTGATTAAGAAACGCCAAAGCATGAGGACGTCTAACTCCACAGACAGAATAGAACTAGCAGAGCTGTCGAAGTTAATAAATATGCGCAAGGTAGCCGACATCAGGAAGTTTAACATGGAGCTAATCTAGCATGCTCTAAAAAGCGGAGGTAGCCTAAGAGCAGTGAAGAGAAAACTAGGCATAGGTAAAAACCAGATGTATGCGCTAAGAGACAAAGAGGCAATGTCATTAGCAATATGGATAAGATAGTTGAATTAGCCGAAGAGTTCTACACAAATCTATACAGTAGCGAATGTAATCTGAGAGAGGCAGCAGAGTACAGCAATGGGACATCCTGCCAGTAACGAAAGAGGAAGTAAAGAAAGCCTTAGGAGCAATTCAAAGGAGTAAAGCAGCTGGTGAGGATCAGGTAACAGCAGATTTGTTGAGGGACGGAGGAGAGATTGTGCTAGAAAAACTAGCTACCCTGTATACGCAATGCCTTGTGACCTCGAGTGTACCAGGAGCTTGGAAAAACGCTAACATTGTCTTAATTCTTAAGAAAGGAGACGTCAAGGACTTGACAAATTGCAGACCGATCAGCTTACTGTCCGTTGCCTACAAGGCATTTATTAAGGTAATCGCTAATAGAATCAGGACAACCGTAGACTCCAATCACCAAATTATCAGGCAGGCTTTCGTAAAGGATACTCGGCAATAGACCATATTCACACTATCAGTCAGGTGATAGAGAAATGCGCAGAATATAACCAACCACTATATATAGCCTTCATTGATTACGAAAAAGCATTTGACTCAGTGAAAACCTCAGCTGGCATACGGGCATTGCGGAATCATAGGTGTAGAAGTGTGTTTTCTGAAAATATTGGAAGATATATATAACGATTGCACAGCTACCATAGTTCTCCACGGTAGTTATCCATGGTAATAAAATTCCAATAAAGAAAGGTGTCAGGCACGGAGACACGATCTCGCCAATGCTATTCACCGCCTGTTTACAGGAGGTATTCCGGGGCCTGAAAGGGGAACAGTTGGGGTTAAGAGTCAATGGAGAATACCTTGCCTTGCTTGAGTGACATTGCCTTGCTAAGTCACTCAGGACGTGAACTGCAAAGCATGATCAGTGAGTTAGACAGGCAGAGGAGAACGGTGAGGCTAAAAATTAACATGCAGAAAACCAAAGTAATGTTCAACAGTCTAGCAAGGGAACAGCAGTTCGCACTTCGTGGCGAGGTTCTAGAAGTAGTAAAAGAATATGTCTATTTAGGGCAGGTAGTGACCGCTGATCCGGATCATGAGAGGGAAATAACTAGGAGAATAAGAATGGGGTAGAGCGCATATGGCAAGTTCTCTCAGATCATGAATGGCAGTTTACCAATATCCCTCAAGAGAAAAGTATACAGCAACTGTATCTTACCGGTACTCACCTGTGGGTCAGAACCGTGGAGGCTAACGAAAAGGGTTCAACTTAAACTGAGCACAACGCAGCGAGCTATGGAAAGAAAAATGATAGGTGTAACGTTAAGAGATCGGAAGCGGGCGGAGTGGGTGAGAGAACAAACGCTGGTGAATGACATCCTAGTCGAAATCAAGAGGAAGAAATGGGCTTTGGCAGGGCATGTAATGCGAAGGCAAAATAACCGCTGGTCCTTAAAGGTAACGGAGTGGATTCCAAGAGAAGGCAAGCGTAGCAGGGGGCAGCAGAAAGTTAGGTGGGAGGATGAGATTAAGAAGTTTGCAGGGATGCGGTGGCCGCAACTGGCAAAGGACAGGGTTAATTGGAGAGACATGGGAGAGGCGTTTGCCCTACAGTGGGCGTAGTCAGGCATATGATGATAATGTTGATGATGATGACATGACACACCGCAATAGCGTCTCCAAGAATGCACTGCAGTGCTATCTAGTAACAGCCAAGCAGGTGAAAACAATGGGAAGAGCTTAGGGGAATCTCCAAAAGTGGTGTGTAAATTTCTATTAGGAGAGTAATTACTCATGAGCACCCACCCAAGCGCAGCCATACGGCTTAGAAGGAAAGCCGTACAGCTTTCTGAGAAACAATTAGCGAGAAACTATATATATATATATATATATATATATATATATATATATATATATATATATATATATATATATATATATTAGGTTTAAGCGATAACATATTCAGTAATACTCTAAATTGATCAACACCACAAAATAAATAAATTAATAAAAAGAAATCCCCTGTGCCCCTTGGTTTCTGTGGCTGCTGGCTTCTGTCATATTTATAACGAGCCCCTCATTCCCCTTCCCTTGTTTGCTTAATTGCTTAGCGAGGGCCTCGGTTCTGGCAGCCTTGATGCCATAGGAAGCATAAGAGGGTTGTAAGGGATCGGTAGCGTTCGCGGGGGTCATTGGAACGCGGCTGGGGGCACTCAAAGCGGAGCGTCTCCTTTCTTGGAACGCGCCCGCTCGCGAACGCGCTGGGAAGAACGGGTGTCCCCCGACACGCGGTACCGATTCGCGCACGTACTGGCACGAATGTATATTTGTGTTTGTTTTTATTTGACACGACCGTGCGTTTGGGTTTGTGGAAAGGGCGTTTTGCCCTACGGAAGCTGGAGGGCTGGCCAGGCTCTCGATAAACCAATCATGTGAACATCGTAACATGATTGGAAGCCACCAAATGTGGGCCGGGCCTTGAGGTCTTTAAAAGCGGGCCCCGGAGCTGGAAGCGAGGTTCTGCGCTAAGGTGAGATGCTACGCATCTTCGGCCACGCCGAGTAGGGGCCTCCCCTAGTATTAGCCAGATCCACCTTTTTGTTGTTGTGTATCTCTTTTTGCCGTTTAATTTGTCTCTAGTGCCTTAACTTGTATCTATTGTATATACTGTACATAAAATTTGAAATGTTCGCCTTACCCCTGCGTCTCAACTGAACACAAGACCGTCTCTGACGGGGCACCCCTGGTGCGAAGAGCTTCAGTCTTCCAGTTGGAACCAACCGTCTCCGACGGGGCACCCCTGGTGCAGAGGAAGAAAAGAACCTGTGGAAATTTACTGGCGCAGTCGACAGGATCCTGCGGCCATCGGAAGACGGCGCAGGAAGAAGGCTGACGGCAGGGAGAAAGGCGACGATCAGGCAACAGCAGCGTTCGAGAAAGGACCTGCGGAGAGACGGCGGCAAGGATGCAAGGACCACGGCAGTAGTCCAGCGACGCGGGACTGCATACGGTCCAGAAAAGCAGCGCGTCGATAACTTGACGGTCACCGGCGCGGACCAGCGGCGTGCGACAGCTCATCGCAGCGTCCGGGGAAAGTGGCGGTGGACTCCGACGCCAAGGAGCGGGCAATGCGGATCGACGCATCGAAACCGTGAGTTTCCTTGGTCGCATTGTTCACGTCCCTGTGTTCGAGCCGGTAGGACAGTTGAGGAGTACAGACGGCGGTATGGAGGGCTATCCATGCCGGCCCTCATTCGATGTGAGGTACCAGGTTGAGTTAGCGAAGGCGCGCTTAGCGGACCTTCAGGCTCAACTCGCGAAAGTGAATGGCGGAAAGGCGGTGCTTCGCGAGGAAGAACCTCAGGATGTAAAGTATGTCTTGAAGGTTATAGAAGCAAGACGCCAGCAGGTAGAGCTCGAGATCTCTAAGATCAAGGAGAGCAGAAGAGCCAGTCAATCAGCCACGGAGAACTGCTCCGAGTCCCGAGAGATGAGGCCGCCTGTGCTGGAAGACAAAGACTTATCCTGCTCAAGCACAGGTGGAGGAAAGAGCAGTCAGGTCGCTGTAGGTAATCAGCCGATATGCGCGGACGCCTCTTTGTTGGGAAATGCCGCAGATAGCGAAAACGAGATTTCTGAAGGAATCACAGCTTCGCCACTGCGGGCGGCTAGCAAAGAAAAAGAGCAGCCCAATTCTGATGGTCTAGGGCCAGTCGAGACCAAATTGTCCGAAACCAAGCAGGAGAGTGATCTAATTCCTGCAGGCTCTATGACTAAGATTGTGACCTCCGACACGGAGCTAGTAACCGGTGAAAATCTGGCGTTGCTGCAAACACACACTGTGTCGGCCATAGGGCATGAAGTGCCCCGTAGCGTTCCTGGTGACAACAGCCCTACATCCGAGGCAGAGAGCGGAGGTGGGCCCGCTGGGCCGACCGGGCAGAGCGCCGCGCAGTTGTCGAACGCACCCGGTGTGTGTCCGGCCAGGTCATTTGAGGACCCGGAAATGAGTGGCGACTTGCCGCAAGGCAAGCTCGGGTCAAGTGACTGCGAGGGAGCTCATGGAGCCTCGGAGTTAGACGATGCCACGAAGCCGGCAAATGCCTATCAAGCAGAGAACGGCAACGTCAGTGTTTGCCCGAGCAGGAACAGGGCAAATGGCTCGAAGAGAGGCAAAGTAGAGAGAGGCAGGTGCATGGCTTTCACGCTGAAAGTCGACGCGAAGAACAGTATGTTCCGTGCTAGAGGTTGGCATATCAAGTGTAGCAAGACTGACTGTACTGCTATATTTGGGCGGGCCAGGGGCTATGCTCTTTACGCAGTACGCTGTTCGTACTGGTGCGCCGGAGAGAGCGTTCCCTTAGGGGCGTCGCATGGTCAAAGATTTGGACTTATCGAGGATCAGGACGTTGTTTTCGATCCTGGAGGGCAGCAATTTTTGAATTCTTGCCCTGCTGTGGCACCAGCCTAATGAGCCGAGTGGCAGTTAGGCGTTAATTGTGTTGAGACGCGTAGTGGCTCGAACGCACACAAGGACGCTCGGTGCGACTAAGGAGGCTCACGTGGCCACTTACGGACGTCGTGCGAGTGCTACTGAACGCTCTAGTTGCGAGTGTCGGTGTGTGTGTCGAGTAGGACGCGGGTGTGCATGCTGGTGAACTGGGTGCAACGCACCAACTTGGACGCTGTGTTACGGCGCACGGCAGGCATGCCACTGTGTGTATTTAAGTGTGCATTTTGCGTGATGTTGTGTTGGTGCCCGTGTGCATTTTGTTGTTTTTGGTTTTGTTGGTGCAACTGGTCGCAGCGCGACAGCTTGGACTTCGGTGAATGCGCTGGTTTTACAGGTGTGAAACGCGCATTTGAATGTGTACGTTTTGTTTATGTTATGTCACCCGAAGGGTAGTTTCGTGTCAGACACCGATCCCTTTTGTTTGTAATTCTAAAAGTGCCATTTGAGCCCTTTGTAGAATCTTGGGAAGGGCGTGTAAGGGATCGGTAGCGTTCGCGGGGGTCATTGGAACGCGGCTGGGGGCACTCAAAGCCGAGCGTCTCCTTTCTTGGAACGCGCCCGCTCGCGAACGCGCTGGGAAGAACGGGTGTCCCCCGACACGCGGTACCGATTCGCGCACGTACTGGCACGAATGTATATTTGTGTTTGTTTTTATTTGACACGACCGTGCGTTTGGGTTTGTGGAAAGGGCGTTTTGCCCTACGGAAGCTGGAGGGCTGGCCAGGCTCTCGATAAACCAATCATGTGAACATCGTAACATGATTGGAAGCCACCAAATGTGGGCCGGGCCTTGAGGTCTTTAAAAGCGGGCCCCGGAGCTGGAAGCGAGGTTCTGCGCTAAGGTGAGATGCTACGCATCTTCGGCCACGCCGAGTAGGGGCCTCCCCTAGTATTAGCCAGATCCACCTTTTTGTTGTTCTGTATCTCTTTTTGCCGTTTAATTTGTCTCTAGTGCCTTAACTTGTATCTATTGTATATACTGTACATAAAATTTGAAGTGTTCGCCTTACCCCTGCGTCTCAACTGAACACAAGGCCGTCTCTGACGGGGCACCCCTGGTGCGAAGAGCTTCAGTCTTCCAGTTGGAACCAACCGTCTCCGACGGGGCACCCCTGGTGCAGAGGAAGAAAAGAACCTGTGGAAATTTACTAGGGTTCTCACACAGCTTCCACCCTCTCCGTTCGATGACGTTCTACGTCACACCTGCGGTAACTCAGGACGTTCTACGTCCGCCGCTTATGAACGTGGGTGGCGCTGATGAACACTCTCAAGGTTAGGTTACTTGTAAACATAAATACCCCCGAAAGCAGAAGGTTTGACAGCCGTCGCCGTAGCTCAGAGGTAGAGCACCGGACGCGTAATTCGGAGGTCGTGGGTTCGGATCCCACCGGCGGCACGTGGTTGTTTTTTCTTCTGCTTTTCTAATCAATTAGGTTTAAGCGATAACATATTCAGTAATATTCTAAATTGATCAACACCACAAAATAAATAAATTAATAAAAAGAAATCCCCTGTGCCCCTTGGTTTCTGTGGCTTCTGTCATATATATATATATATATATATATATATATATATACACACACACCCGCTTGTTCTGTGTCCTTATATTGACGAAACCGATTCATTCTACGCCTGCCCTGACGAAGGGAATACCATTCCCGAAACTGTTGGCAAAATAAACCTTAAAAGAATAGTCGCATTTTTCGTAATGCTGTGCCTAAACTAGTAACCTGGGCCATTGGAACCCCTACTGAATACAATATATATATATATATATATATATATATATATATATATATATATATATATATATATATATATATATATATAAGCTTGTTTCAAGCTTGTGCACCTTTTTGACTGCTGAAGTACAAACTGAAGAATAGATCTGTATGCCAGAAAAATCAGCAGTTCAAACGAAATACTTGGTCACAAAACTGGCGCTTCTGGTGGTTTATTCATGCCAAATTCTTTGCATTTCCTGCTAGCGGAAAAGCAAAAACGCTGCGAGCCGACACCATTTAACTGATCTATAGGTTAAAAATTAGTCGTCGTGCTCGTTTTGATGTTGCGTTAAAAAAATAGAATTTAAAGAAGAAAAACGGAAATCGCATTGCCGGCCTCGACTTCACAAACGAGCAGCTTTAGTAGCGGTTGTGTGTTGCACTAAATTACGCTGCCACGGTGCGCATACTTTAAGTAATTTTTTAGTCATGTCAGCCAAGCTTAGTATATTCGATCCCTACAGGTGCTCCAAACCTGTTCTTTATATCTCGATAGCGGTAAACATGCTTTAAAGATGATTTCCTGTAGGGTTGCAGCACTTGCGAGACATGTCGACACAGCTGTAGGGTTTTTGGTAGGCAGTTTTTAAGCACATGCGCATTCATCAAATAAAGCTTGCCTAAACGACGTTACAGCCAGTGAGTCAGCTATCGTCTAAAAATGCACTTTATTGTTAAGGCGCCTCTAATTATGGCCGGAGTCAATGTAGCGTTAACCCAAAATCCCTTCTGGGCCTCGGGCTGCGTGTCCGTACTCGATAAGCTGACTAATGAGCTCACGGCTTTAGCTCATCTTTCGTGCAGGCTATCTGTGGCTTGCCCTGAACTACAGCAAGGCTACGTTGAAATCAAGAATTTATCCACCGGCAACACGAAAGTTCCTGCAGCTTTCTTCACCTCGACTTCGTTTCGGTTTCGGCCTTGTTCAGCACGGAGGGCACAGGCTTAGAAGTTATCGGCGTATAATCCTGTTATGGCCCAGTGCAGTCGACCATTGTCCTTTCAAAACGGGCCAAATATCGCGCGAGGGGGGATTACTCCTGCTGTAAGTAAAGACCAGCCCGTTGTGCTCTAAGCGGTGCGGGCCGGGCGCTATTATTTTTCTTTCCTTTTACACGCCCACCCTAATTTTTGTAAGTAAAGACTATATAGGCAGCGCCGTTTTTAGAACATGCCTCCCCCTGCTGCGAATCACGAATGATAAGAGCGGTACAGTGTGCTAAGGACGCAAGCCTGGGCAGTAGCCTCTAATGGTTGAGGGCATGTTTCGTCGATACAGCCAAGAAGTAAGGAACAAAATAAATTAACAAAGAATGTAAAAAAGTTATACTGTCCAATGACGAGCAGTGAATGGTGAATGAGATGGTGAGAAACCTAAGGAATACCACAGTCAAAAAGGCGTACTCACCCTCGAGTTCACCCAGACGCGAACGCGCTTCGCAAATGAGTTGCGATAATAAAGTATTTCTCTCTCCCGTGGTGTGTATGAAGGTCAATAACAACGCCACAACAGCAGTTAGGGAAAGCCGGCACGATGGGAAAATTCACAAACACGCGCTTGCCCACGGCACTCGTGCTGCGCTGGCGGCATTAGAAACATAGTCTTTCATTAAGTGACGAATGCAGGTTTTCTTCTCTGCAAGATGCGGAAGACACTATTATGCACGAATCACCATGTGGCATTCGCCTGCAACTGCTAAATAATTTATAATCGAATTTTTCTGTTGTGCTGATTCAGTTTCAACAGCCGGACGATAGCTGTGACGTCAAAGTGGGGTTATATGTCACGTAAGGCATGAAAAAACGTCGATATAATCGCTGCTTCATCGTTTCAATTCACGACAGTGCTGAAACCAGCTAGCCGGAATGGCAACGAATGTAGAAGCAGCGACTATATTGCAGTTTTTTTTCGTGCCTCACGTGGCCTATAATGACATTTTGACGTCACGGTCATCATTGGGCTGGTGAAACCGAAACAACACGAGAAAGAAATTTGATTATAATTCATTTATCGATCGCAGGATAATACCACGTGGTAATCCATGTATAATAATGCCTTACGTATCACTACAATCAAGAAAAGACGCACTCTCTTTTTCTCTGTGTATATTTTAAATGAAGAAACCAAAATCTCTTTTCTTTGCGAAATGTTACGTGGTTTCTTTTTTGATGCTCGTCGTTTTCTACCATGGCCGTATACATATGCCTCACTTTGCAATAGGGATGAAACTTTTTTACTACTTGCACTGAGTATTTATATAATCTTATGTCTGTGTATTCATTTCGTGCTGATCTTGGGTTACTCTTTCGTTCCTGTTGTGAGGTCTGGCACTGGCGGCCCATTCAGGCAAACCTCGATCGCATCTCTACAAAATTGGCGCAAAAATCGGGACGTACAGAAGAGAAGAAACATTTTGCATCTTTTTGTAATTGTAAAATTTTGTATCCATAGAACTTCCAATAAATCACATCAGTTATATCGCCCGTCTTCTGCTTTGTTATTCATCTTTTGATGACAGATCAATGCGCAGTAATCGGTTCAATATTCGGAGCTTCGTACACGGCTCGTACGGTAAGAAGTATCACTATCGCAGGCACCTGATTTAAAACATTGATGCTTGCATTTAACAAATGAGTTTCGTAATACGAATGAGGTTAGCATTTGCATGAGTAAAAAATAAAGTGCGACAAGAATTTTAGTGAAAAGAGCGATGTCACTACCATCGCTAGCTGCCTAGAACACCTACGATTCAAAATGCTCCCGCGTACGGTGCCCGCCATAGTTTGTGTTTCGTTCCCTGGCTGGAGACACCATAAGCCGGAAGAGGCCAGCCGAAGCCAGTTTGAGTTTACGGTGTCCACCACGAGATGCCGTGAGTAGCGCGGCGACCAGCTGTTGCCTCACTTTCTTTCCCTTCCTCTCTTGACATGCTACGGCCCCGAGTGTGTCCCCTCTCTGCTTCTCTCAGATCCAGCTCACGGCTCTTGTAGACAGCTCAAGGCACTCACATACACACATACGCACATGAGGGCAGGCACAGGCGGACAGACGTGGGCACTAAACACACCCAACAAAAACTTCATTGCTCCGCCGCCGTCTCCGGCGTGGTGGAATGTGACGCGGGAAGCTCCTCGAGAAAAGGCGCGGCTCGAGCAGACGACGGCGACGAGTTCGGTGCGTCGTCTGCTTAGGCCTAACCTGCCGTGGTTGCGGCAGGCGGACCAGCTGTCTGCGCCACGCACGCACTTGCGGTCCCTCGGTGCCGCCGTACCACGCTGCACGCTCAGTAGGAAGTGCCGGGCCCCGCGAGCGTGTGCGCGCGCGCGAGTGCCCTCCGCTCGTAGCGACTCCCCCTTGGAGAGCGCGGCTTCGGAGTCACCTTGGAAAGGTTACGTCAGGAACGTAGCCTTGTGACGTGCCGTGACGACAACGGGCTTCCCCCGCCGCCCAAGCGGCGTCCCCCGAGAGAGTCTCCCCGCGGATCGCTCGCTCCCTTTCGACGAGGCACACGCACGCTACGCGTCGTCGCACCGTTCGGCGCCCAGTCGGCAGACCGGAGTCGTGCGTGCGTGTTTGTGTGCTTCGCGTGGCTTCGCTCGCCGCCAGTTAGGCTGCTGCGGTCGCATTCGCGGTCTGTCCTCGGTGGGCGCCTGTTGCGTCTGCTCCCTCCGTATCCCTTCCGTGGCTTGCCTGCTCTGCACTCCGGGGCCACGCCGTGTACCGCAGTGTGTGGACGCTCTCTGCGTGCCGCGTGTTGAAACTTCGGGGACGGCTGAGAGGTTGCAGCAGCGCCTTGCTTCGGTGGCCGACGGCCCTGCAGTGACGTTTCAGGTTGCGTGGGGGCCTCCCCGGTGCCTTTAATTGCCCCCAGACTGCGTCGTTGCGGGACTAGGTGGTGTGTGTGCCTGTTAGTGTCACAGAGATCCGACTATGCAGCCAACAGCAGTGGAGCTCAACGAAGCACGAAGATGGTAAGTGTAAGCTGCCAGTACGTTTACTACTGAAAAAAAAAAAAATGAAAACAAAATGAACTGTCTGCCAAATTACGCGGAGCCAAATAATTGTTGTGTTTACTGGAACTGAACAGAAAAGGAAAATTTAAAAGTATATTTGCAGTCTTGCAGCAAGCACGTTGCGAGTGCGTGAGACGTGAGTGCGACCCGTGGCGGTAACTGAAGCAACTTGTCCACGTTGAAGGAACCCGCGTAATCGTCGTCAGGCGCCTAGTATTATCGTTGGAAGCTCTGAACAACACTCCAAGTGTTTCTTGTTCTTTTTTTTTTATTCTTCCTCCTTTTTGCACGCGTGGCCGGTTCCGGAGTCGACCACGTGCTCAAACGTCGACTCGCCGTGAACTGCTGGCGATCTTCGTTCGTTCCTTTTTTTTTTTTTTCGCAAGCTGTGACTCTGTAGTCTTTTTTTTTTTATCATGTTCTTAAGCAACGCTTTGATCTTTGTTTTCCTGAGGTATTTTCTCTGAAATTGACCTGCACTTCTATCTCCCGTATTGCTTTCTCTCCATCCGTTTCGTCGCGGGGCGGTTTGGGCCCTACTTAGAGTAAGACAGTTATACCGCGCCTTTCCTTTTCTCAAGACTTAATTCCTCATCGTCCTTTATTCAAACGTTCAGTTGCCGTCTCCATGCCAGCTCTTTGAAAACGTTTGTACGTCGTCTGTTAGCGATATGTTCAGAATAACTTTTTTTATCTATTTAGCGCTCACGTAAGTATACACGTAACGTGTACTTCACAATCACCGAGTGTTCGATTGCCCTTCCTTCCCTCAGGCAGCTAGTGTTACGTGTGTCGTTCTGCGCTCTGATGTATGCGCATATGCTTGTTTTTCTTTCGTTGTCTGACGCAAAAGCACAGGAATCAGCATGCGGAGACGAGCGGAAGCCCGCCGCTCACCTCCGCAAGCAGTTTGGACCTGAAGTAAAGAGAAAAAAAAATCTTCCCCTTGCATCTGCTGCTGATTGTCGTCGTCGCCAACGACGACAACCAACAGCATGCCGTTCAGATTTTCTGAGTTTCGTGATGGTGTCGAAACAAGTAGCAAAAGTCTTTTTTTTTTCTTGCCGCAGCAGTCGCGATACGTTTTGTGTATAGGGCGTGCATAGGACGCTCGCGCAAGTTTTCGCGTGATCGTCTCTGTAGATCGGTATCTGCCTGTCTGCAGTGACGGTAGCGTGCAAGTTTCTTGGCTACTAAACTCGGCTTTCAGTCGTCAATCCGCCCTTAGAAATGAAGAAACAAGACGCAACGGCCAACGCGCACGTTTCTTGGAAATCAGTGTTTCTCTTACTGAAATAACGAAATCTAAAGACGCCGCCGTCTGGTGGATTGGGAAGCGGTCCTGGTGGTTGCGCGACTGCTAGCGCGCATTCCCAGATGTGGCGCCGATAGATCTGGATGTCTTCTGTGGCGTACACCATGTCATCGCTTCTTGCGCAACTCTTCATCTGTCTGTCTCAGTCTTCGTGGTGATTTACAATCACCCCTCATAATATTTGCGCCGTGATCTCGCATTTGTCGTTCAGACTTCAAACAAACTTTTTGTTGCGAAAGCCACACACGCAGAAGAGAAGAAAAGCGTCAACATCGCTCCCGTGGGCCCGAATAATGGCACAGACGAGGATGGCGATTAGGCGTCCTTGTAGCGTGTGAGCGTGTAGTCGCTTTGATGTACTCGCTCTTTTTCCCTCGCATGAAAGACGATACGCAAATAAGTGCTGAATGTCCCACGTGATTTGGCTCATTCATTTACTGGCCATTGCCTGGTGAACTGCCTCATTCCGACAAAAACGTTGCGTCAGCGAGACTTCCCTTAGCGCTCCTGAAGGTAATCCCGTTTTCGAAAAGTTGGTTCGGGCCTGGTCCTTGTTCAGCCCATGGTCAGTCCCGTCCGTGCTCAGATGTATACATTATAATATCGTTAATCATGACTTCGTTTAATTCTAGCGCTAATGCGAACAACCAGTTCATCGGAACATATACTTTGGTCACGCCAACATCAGGCGTATTAATATCAGGCTTCCCTTAATTTGAAGAAATTTTAGGTCCTATTCGCGTTTGAGTTATCGAGGTTTGATTTTAACAGGTGCACAAAGCTTAATTTTTGTGGCGCCAAAAGCGAAGCGATGGGGGCTACAGCTTTTAGCTATTCATCTTAAGACGTCAGTGTGAACACTGAATCGACGTAATAAGGTAACTGGAAAGTACCAGGTGACTTGTGCGATCAGGAACGGAGGTCCAGGTAATGTAAATTGTTTTGGCATTGGCAAGTAATGAAAAATGCTTGAACAAAAGTACTTCCAAAGCAGAGAAAGCTTGAGTTATCCGGCGCTTAATTTCTCAGACGATAAGCTGGAATGACGGCAATGAATAATCACGTTGAAGTAGGTAAAAGCAGGCGTACTTTTTTAATTTATTTGCTGCTGTTCGTTTATGTTACGCGGTCAGGGTCCCCAACTTTGCATGTATCCTCGGATTCGTGCCTGACAACACGCTTAAGTTTCATGGGGACGGCTGTTCGTGGGGACGTAGCCAGAGAGGTTTTTAGAGTGAGCATTTCTTCCGCGCTGCCCTTTAAGTTCCACCGAAGCTAACCGTTCACCCTGTCGCATTTCCCTCGTGTACAGGACCCAACTATTCGTGTTGTGCTTTGAGCTTCATCAGGGTGTTTATGTGTAATCTGTAATTAAGTCTGTTAATAAAAGAACGTGCTAGTTTCCGCAATTCACTGTTGAAAGTCTCCTCCTGCGCACGTCTCATTGTAAGGACCCCGGTAAGACCTAGTTCTCGTAGGAACGTAAAAATGACCTGCGTGTCCCTCGATCGCCTTGTTCCCTAAAAAATGCGTGGCAGCTGCACAAGTAGTCCCCCCTAAGACATGATGGATTATGGGCCTGACCATGCAGTTACGGGTTTCGGAGAAATGCTGTGGGTTACGCTCATGTCGAGATCTAACGCAAGTGTTATTACCGAAGAGGATGCATATTGCGGAGAATTTTTGCGGGATAGTTGCGGGCTATGTGCAACCAATAAAGCTTGCATGCTTTCACACTACTTGCTGTTGATTCTGAAGGGCAGTACAAAAGCACCAAGAATATATGTGAAATTTACTTCTCACCGATTAATAGCCTGGTCACATGAGCTCCGTAGAAGGCCCTCTATTCACGAACGGCCGCCGAAACGTGCACCAGCAGAGCAAGCGACTAAACAGGAACTCTGGCGCGTCCACGGGCCTGGGAAGCGCTGGAAAACACTTTTGTGTGAGCCTGCTTCCATCCGAAATGCTCCGCCTAGAGCCCGAGATGCTAGGATTATCTTTAGGACAACCTTATAACGGAGACGAGCCAAAGGTTAGCAAAATGCGAAAAAAAAAAAAATCGAGCTGCGATATGTAGATTCCGTTTAAGCGACTGACATTGTGCCTCGCACAAAAAAAAAAAATACTCGCATAAAATGATTTTTTTTTTTTTTTGCAAAAGTGCAAGCTATTGGGGAATGACGAAAGAAACAGAAAACGCGAGAAAAAATGACACTTTCCGTTCCAAGTATTTTTTATTCCTTGTGTCCTTTTTTTCTCCAGCACTGTTTTGAGGCACAAAGAACTGTAAGCATGGCGCTGTTCACTCATTGTAGACGCCATTTAGCGCTCGAGATTAACGGCCATGTGCAGGCTGTATCGCATATAAGAACGCGGAACATGTGTAATTGAGCGCCTGTCTCGGTATACTTAATGGTGCTATGACACCTGGCATGGTTTGAGGACAGTACAAATCGTCGACAGTGCCTGACAGCTCCGTGCTGCGGAAGTCGGATGATTATCGCTGTTTCTCCTTGCAGGTATCATCTTTCAGCCGGGATTTCCGGCTTCAGTTAAGTCATTCGAAACGCGAGCCTCAGCTACGGTTAGAAATCGCCGCCCGTATTCCGCGCGCTCTGAATGAGCATGATGCGAAACGGCCGCCTTATCGTAGCGCTGCCTGCGCAACTCGACGGTCCAGATTGCCTCTCCACGCAGTTGCGCAGATTGAGCCCGAGTCATGCGCAATCCGCTCGCGCGAAGCGGTGACGCTCGCCGTGCCCGCGCCACCGCTTCGCGCGGCGCCGTTACTGCTGTTTTCGAGAGGTGTAGTTATCTGCGAGTATTCGCCAAATAGTTGTGCCGCGACATACTGGATACAATAGCGCGTCCTTCAGCCAATCATTCGAGCGTGAGGAACCCGCTCCCGATTTGTGCCGCGCCAGCTCTCTCACGACGACGGGAATCTCGTGAGCCGCCACTATAGAGCCGTTCCTCGGGTAAATTACGACAATGGCGAATGCAGACGAACTTCGCGTCGCCATGGTCCAGCGTCTCCATTGAGCGTGCGCGTTGTGCCTTGAGGCCTAGGTCGCGGCTGTGGTTTGCGCCGAGCCGATAGCGCTGTGTAGTAGCTGGTGTAGTGCGTCCGAAACGCAGCGTCGGCAACTCGCGCGCACTGTTTTGGCCGACGCAGCCGCTTCCGGTTTTCCCCCTCGTGCGCGGCGGGCAACGCGCCCAGTGTCGTCCGTCTGTTGACGCTGCGCGTTGCATCCGACCGCGAAAGGGGAGATAAGGGCGCGCGCGCTGTGGAGGGCAGCGATAAGCGCTAATCGCCGAGGACGTTTCCTTCCTCCTCCGTGGTTGTCGTCCCAGCGCCGAGGGATCTTCGGCAGGAGGAGGGCGTCGCACGCTTTCGCCGCTGCCAGCGCTGATGTCCTCGCGCCAGCTTGGGTAACGGTCACGCGAGAAAAAGTAGCCCCTCTGTTTACTGGTCTGGTTTGTTATAGCCCGGACGGGAACCTGGGCGAGCCTGAGGAGGCGAGGAGAAAAGCACTGCGTCATCGCAGCGTGCGCAATGCTCGGTCCGTTTTCTTTTTCAATACGTATTTTCTCTAATCGCTTATCAAGGAGTCTTCGGTTGCCAGGTGGAGAGAGAGAAAAGAAAGGTAGAGAGCTTAACCGGGCGCATGCCCGCTTGACTACCCTGTGCCGTTAGGAGGGTGATTGAATTGGCAGAATGGAAGGCGGGCTGGAAGCAGTGGCGTGTCGCAAGCGGGTGGACGCCGCATCAAGAACGAAGCGGCGAATGACTTCCAAGGGATACTGTCCAGCCAATGGAGTCGTTCGATTTTTATGACGTCGCGGTTATGTTTAAGCGCTTGTCACTCTAGCGTGGCTAGCGCATGTGACTTGGGATTAACCAACGACTAACCGCGTCATCATGACAATACGTCGACGCCATTAGCTGGAAGGCATTGTTTGAGAGACATTTGTCGGTTCATTCTTGAGTAATCTTGTCCGGCTCTCACAGGGAAGTGGAATATGGATCCCTCGCCCAATTGGTCGCGGGCGTGCTGGGTCACGTACAGCGCGAGTAGCTGTGCGTAATCCAATTTTTGTGGCGAGCCAGCTCTCCTTATTGAGGGGAAAAATAAGAGGGTTCGCTGCGAATCTTGGGAACATGTGGGAGGGCAGCTTTTTGGTGCTCGGACTCACGAGTTTATACTTTCTGCCGGCATGAAGCGCGACGAAATCGCAAGGTGCAGAATACGGCCTATAGTTATGACGCCTCCGGCTCTTATATTTGTAGCTTCTGTCTAGCCTGATTTTCGTTATTTCCCTTCCTTTGCTTTTCTCGCGCCGCAGTTAACTGCCTGGAAAGGGCTGGCGATATTTTCCTGCTGGCGGAATTGCGCATCTGTCCGCCCATTCAGACGTTTCGCGTGCGTCGAACACCTGTTGCCATACTCGCTGGCAAATTGGCAAAGAATACTTCCACCTGCAGTTGCTTCGTAGAATCAGCCAATGGGCGGGAATAGGGAATCCCGT
The DNA here is from genome assembly GCF_055824585.1 of Amblyomma mixtum. Lineage (NCBI taxonomy): Eukaryota > Metazoa > Arthropoda > Arachnida > Ixodida > Ixodidae > Amblyomma > Amblyomma mixtum. Next base: position 142,786,468 of record NC_143014.1, on the reverse strand, counting down.
CATGTACCGACTGCCTGTTGAAACTCGCATTCGAAGCCACGGGCGTCGTCACAACTTCGGAGGCCCGCACAGAAGCGCACGTCCTGACCCGAGCGCTGTCTGGGCGAACACAGCTTACCGTGCGACATTTTCAGCTTGCTGAATTCTTGGTATTAACCTACCAAGAGTACAGTAGCATGACTTATGTGCGTTGCATTGGTGCATGCTGAAAGCGTTAATCAGCATGGCTCTGTAAAATGCCTGAAGAGCGTATTACAAAATGATGGCAACCGGACGACTTCGTTGGCAATTCTTGAGGCAGGCTGCGGGTGGGTCTTTCGCTTCGAACGTAAGCCCTTCGCTTGTCCGGCAAAGACTAGCCGTAATCGCCTTTCACGAAACCCTCGGCGCACGCTACCCAACGAGTTGAAGGGGATGCGGCTTAGGACTGGCGAGGCCGCTTTCGGAAGCGCGATTTATGCATACTCGAGACTTGATGCCTCATGTAGATTGCATTGTCTCGACAGAACACAATTTGGGGAGCAGCGCCTTCCGTCCCCAAGAAATGGGGACAACTTGGCGTGCATGCACTGATCAGGCCGCAATCCGGAAAGACATGGTGACTCCCTCGCCATGCTGGACTACAAAGCCACGTGCCTGCTCAAAAGAAGCATGTATACACGCCAGTGTACTCGCATCTGAGTCGTTTATACTTTACAACGAATAAAGAAAAGGAAGGTTTTTTTGTTCTCTCTGCGCTTCCTGTTCGCAACTTCCTGTTCGCGCATTCAGATTTCGTTTACAATAGCAGTCGGTCTCACCGATGAGCATTTTTTTCGCTATAAGTGCCCGCGTATGAGTACTTTTCAGCGACGGTGGCACCCCGACGCGGTTTTGACGCCCCGACGGGGTTTTTACCCGAAGCGGTCGACCGGTGATCAGTGTTCGCAGTGCAAGCAGCTACGCTTCGCGCAATGGATGTGCCGACGCGAAAAGTGGAAAGCAATCGTATGTGTTGCGTCCCCAGTGCATAAATCGTGCAGTGTATGGTGAAATGAGTCTGCATAGTTCCCTTAAAGGGGCCCAGAAACACAATTTTAGTTAACTGTTTTGCCTGTTGATTGCATACAGTGAGTTATAATGGTGCTATTAGCGTCGGTAATACCGCGTATATTCCGTTTTTTAATATTTTAATGCCCTCCCAAAAACAACTTCATGGCTCTGATGGTGTCGCCACACAGTGGCGGGTTTTTAGCAGCGGATATGACGTCACCTGGCGCGAGCTTAATGATCGGACAAACAGTAAATATACTTCAAATTGCGTGAATAAATAGAGACATATTTTGTCACCTGTGTGCGTTTTATATTAGATCAACAAAAACAACTTGTTTGTCTTAGATAAAAGCCCTGCAAAGCAAGTAAAATAAATATACACCACCAGGGGCGCTCTGGCATGGAAACGACGCTGCTAGTCTCAGCAAGAACGAGTTACAGAGAGCAGGCAACCATGGAGTACAAACTTCCGCGACGTGCTCTGGCTGGCTGTTTTGATTGGTTGCGCCAGGTGCCGTCATTGGGAGAGCGAAATAGGAGTGGGAAGCCCCGCCAAAATCGAGTTGAGGGCAGCGTTTTGTTTGCTTGTATTTTGAAATTTCTTCACTGAATAACTCCCGTTCCTGTGCATCGATTCCTGTTATTCTTTTTAAGTCAGCATCTGTTTGACATAAACAACCCACCTGAAGTATAGCCGGTATCCCCCCAAGCAGTGTTTCGCAGCCCCTTTAAGTACTAAAAAAACAGAAAGCACTTTGAAACTTGGAGCTGTGGATCGGGAATAAAGTGACTGATTCGTATGCAGTGGTCGTATACAGTGTGCACGTCTAGAAAGAAGGTTTCCTTTGGCGTTATCTCAGTGAGTTAGTCGCTCACTGGTTACGGCATTCCTCGGTGTAGAGTTTTGTGACAAGATTTAGTATTCGTTCAATTAAGGATCTGAACTTTGTGCGACCACGGCTCAAGGCCGGCACCGTGTCTTCGCTACAGATTACCGCGCACACTCACGATATGCCGTCCCGAATGCAAAAAAAAAAAAGGAAAATCAAGGCACAAGCCGGCTAGTAACGTTGAAGATATGTGTTCTAAAAGTGTTGTTTGAATGTGAAGTGCTGAAGATGTTTCGACCGTGGTGCTCATGAAACGTCTAAATGTGGAGGGTCCCTGTTCACAGTAATTTTTTACGAAACGTTTTGTATTTTACGCTCGTTACCCTCTTCACGAGTTCTGTGGTCGGTAGGTCGAGGTTAAAGCTGTACTTTAGTGCCGGACGTGGCTAATTACTGTAATTTACGATGTACAGTGCGCACCCGATGTATAGTGAGCAAGGCTCAATTTTTTCAGAAATTTTTGTTCTTTAAATTGTCTGCGCCCGAAGCATACAGTCCGCAGCAGCAACGTGTACGACCAGCGCATAAAACTCTATGTGCGCGCACTGCGGATATACCAACCTTGTAACAGAATGCCATGATTCGGTGATATTGACTTATACTGTACTTTCCGCACCTATAGATAGTGCGCAAAGCGCAAAATTCAACTTTTAAGCAGGTACATATCGTGGATTGTATATCGTAAATTACGGTACATGGAAGCCAATGCCAATTAATCAGACTCGGATCCAACTCAAGAACGAAGCGGCTTTTCCCCGTCAAAGCGGTTTTCCCCTTCCAGCCAATGGTGTCGGCGTATAGTCATGACCCTGCTAGTATGACAATGCAGGGAGTGGCAAATGAAAGGTGATAGACCCCTTCCTCTATGGTCGAGGGTAGTCCCCTCACTGCATTGTCGCGCCGCTCCGTGCATTGTCACGCTAGCAGGGTCCTGAGAACGGGCCGACGTCATTGGCTGGAAAGCGGTGCTTTGACGGGGAAAGCAGCTTCGTTCTTGAGTTGTATCCGACTATAATCATGCACGTTAAAAACTTGTAGCGCAAAGTAATGCAACACAACTGCAGGGCCGAAAAGAGGCTCATGGAAACGTTTACTCCGACCCTTGCCTTCGTTTGCGTGGTATGGTTTCAAGCGGTTAGTGCATCACGTGGCTAGCATTTCAAGGTACCTCATCCTCTGTGAAGCGCACCTCTGCGTTTCTTAAGCAAGCGACAAAATCTCTTCGACAGACACAACAGGGCCGGGAGCTGCATGCTCCTTCATACGCACGCGCTTCCGTGGCACCTCCATCACCGCTCCGTCCTCCACGACGACGATGCCGTCGCGCCACCTATAGGCGCTGAAAACTGCGAATGAGCGCTCATTTCAGTGTAGCTAAACGTCACCAGAGGTGCCATGATCGTAATGTGTAGCGCAGTATTGCCGCCACGGGAGAGGTTGGCCACAACTAACCAAACGGAGGCCATAACTTCGGTATTTGAAACGGTGTCTGGAAATCTGACGCCGGGAGCTCGCCTGTACACTGCGAGCGTGGTCAGCAACTGCTGCCAAGCCCTGAAAGCCGGCTCTTCAGCATACGAATGGTCAGATCTGAACAGTGATGTGCGTTACCATCAGCGACGCTAAAATTAATGGTTCCTCACACCAACCACAGTAACTTTTTCTTTGGTCCGCTCTCTTTAATATGCGAAAATCTTCAAGAGTGCACAACTTCCTCCCAAGATTCTTTTTTTTTTTTTGCCGCTTCTCAGCGTTATTTTGTACGCCCTGAAAAATCGACTTCGAAAGGACTTTCCAGAGAGGTACGTTTGAGCTGTGTCACTTCGACTCGCCGTTGCGCTGGCGTTGCACCTGCAGCTTTGTAGCATCCTCGCGACCTCGCTGCTGGCCACACGTGCTCCGTGAGCCTGTACATACTGTTTGGCTTTGGGCCTCGAGGCGGATGGCGCCAGGATGCGCTGCAGTTTGCGCTCCCAACTTAATTTAGGTCGCAGCTGGGGGCCCCCGAAATGATCGGCCTCGAGTACCGGTGCACAGGCGTCAATCCACTGCACGCCCGTCACCGAAACAAAGGCCCACTTGCAGCGACACGTAGCACTCCAGGTTCAGTGGCCTCGCGCCCTGGAGGCTCCACGCGAGCGGGGCTTAAGGCGTGGCGGACTCTCTCTCCTCCCTCAGGAACTCTCTGCTCCCTCACTTCGGTCGCAGTACTAACGCTCGGCGTAGTACGTACCACGTGGCATTTGAACATAGTCCGTTGTTCCTGAACTCGGCGACATTCTGGTTGTCATTTCGCGCCGTGTGGTGTTGAATATCAAGCGTCGTTTGATAGCACTGTGGCCCTGTAATTGCTCTTTGTGGCGTGATCCGATCGCCGGCGCTCCATAATGAAGAAACACCCAATCGTGTGTTGTGCATATTAACAGCGCGTCCGGGGTCCTCGACTCGATCTCTTCTAGGCCTGTAGCATCTTTGAAACGCAAGCCTTTATCCGGGTAGTTACGCTCCGTAGGAGTTGCTGTTGGGATCTTACTGGAGCAACGGTAGCAAAAATTTCTTGCGGCTGTAGTGTACAAACGCTGCAAGTGTTTTGAGACGGGACTTTTACGAGTGGCCAGTAGGTCGTCCAGCGTATTCTGAGAGCTGAGTTTATGAGGCTGGTTAGAGCGTGCCTTCCTGGACGTAATTGAGAGGATATAGTCCTCTCTAAACTAGCCCAGCTTTCTGCCTTAAATGCCTTACTGGACGTAATGCACACCGTAGTTCAGTCTGGTGAAAGCACTACGAATGACAGGGGTGGCAAGTGCAGTACGGTGTGGGATCTACAAAGGAATTGAGGGATTTGCCGTTTTGTTCCATGATTAAATTTCTTTCAAAGGAAGAAAAGAAAAGGATGATTCATGTATGTGCTGATGATGCACCTTCCTTCTATCAAGCAGTGTGTAGGGCCAAGCAATTTAAATGGGGTGGGGAATCAATTAATGATAACCCTGTTCAGGAATACGTTTCGAAGCATCTTCAGTGGAAACGCGCCGTAAAGCGGAGGCCGTAATTTTGGAATATCGTCGGCTCAAAGGCAGTGTTATAACTCATTAATTAGATATTTCAGTTAGCGCGGCTTCCAGTATCGTTCATGATGTTTTGATGATGCCAATGGTCTGTTCTGGGTTGGTGTCACGAATGTTGTTGCCTGAGCAAGAAACATGTGACAAGCAATTTAGCCAAAAAATCTTAGACATGCTTAGAGAAAATCGAGTAGACGTCTCGAATTATTATGGGTGATGAACTTGGGCCCACTGCCATGGTACGGATGTCAGACAACACTCCGAAGAATGAAAACAAAAGGGGTCACCAACTCCAAATAAATTTCGTCTGTAGCAGTCAGCTGGAAAAATTATGGTTACAGCTTTTTGGAATACAGGTGGAGTTTTGTTACTACAATGCACGTCACTCGACAACAATTACTGGAGACACCTCTGATTCAATCGCAAAGGCACGTTTTGAGGCGGCCAAAGACAAACGCCGTGCGAAGTGGCCGCCAGATGTGCTACTGGTTCATAACAGTGCGCCAGCTCACAATTCTCCCAAATCTTAAGCTGCTACTAGGGAATGCGGATTCACGGAGCTAAACCATCAACCGTACAGGTCGACCTGGCTCACAGTAATTACTTTTTTTTTACTTAACCTGACGAAATTTCTGCGTGGGCAGTGATGCCCTCTTGATAATCCATTCAGAAAGGCGGTAACAGGGTTCCTGCAGCAGCCAAAGGTCTCCTATTTTGGGAGCGTCCGATTACTGGAGTCAAATTAGAGTAAGTACGTTGATGTCAAGGAGAATTAGACTGCACAATTTTCGCTTCTGCTCTCATGTTCAGGTGGTGACTTATCGACACCCCTTTATGTACATGGCGTCGCATAATACCAAGCACAAAAGCGGTGCTTCAGTGACAAAGCAGCTTCTCTGCAGTACGCGGCACCTAACACGGTTTGCCACGGTGACCGCGCTTTCTGCTGATGGAGCCAAAATTACCGCGTACCGAGATTTTGGTGCACGCAGCGGTTTTGCCGGCGTTCTTCTCTAAAGGATTCTTCGCGGCCTTTCTCGATTAGTACGTCGCTCGCGACGCTTCCGCGGTGCCCCACCGGACATCGCTCATTCGCCGTAGCTCGGTGTTTGCCCAGGGGGCTATTCGAGCTCCTATTTACATGCACCGTCGCTGGCGTCTCCTCCGCCCCCGCCTCCCTGAATGCGCGGCTTGTTGCCAGAGCGGCGCACTCTGTCGTCCGTTGACGTCCGTATACGTTCCGGCGCGACCTATATAGCGGCTTGTGTGCAGCCGGGCAGCAGCTGCCGTCCGCTGTGCGGTGACGTGTGCCCTGCGCTCGCAGCTGGGCGGTGGGCCTTTGCGGCGGACCTCGGGCACGTGGCTGTCGCTTCTCGATTGGTATCTATGGGAAGGGGGGGGGGGGGGCAGTGTTTATTGGCCTGACAAGCGAATCGATCCCTGCCGACTTCGCTGTTTTTCGAATCGGTATAATTCACTCGCGGTGGGGGTCATGCGCGTATTGGCGAAATTGCGGAAATCGTGCTAGTCACGATCGCGTTTGTTGCACTTCACGTTTAGCCATTTAGGGAAGAGGTCGAGAGCTAAAGCTGCCGAAAATGAAACTGTCCAGTGTCCGATCAGAAGAAAGTGCAGTCACCACCCTAGAGGATGCCTGGAAGCCGCGGTTCCAGTGACGCACATCGTATCATTATTGAATAATTGCGAGCTCCTGTTTGAGTATATGTGAGGCTTGTTGCTTAGCCTTCGTAATAAAATATTATTAGCATCCACCCAAGCGCATCTATACGGCTACTTCCTTATTAAAAATTTACTCCACTTTGTGGGATTCCCGTGAACACGTTGGACCAGCTTAGCCTTCGTTTGGTGCTCATTCAGCGAGCGAATCTTGGCACACGCATCCGGTATTTAAACAAGACCTTTGAATGTGCACTAACAGTTGTGTCGCAGTGTAACCGCAATGCGTGCGTGCGTGCGTGCGTGCGTGTGTGTGTGTGTGTGTGTGTGCGTGTGTGTGTGTGTGTGTGTGTGTGTGTGTGTGCGTGTGTGTGTGTGTGTGTGTGTGTGTGTGTGTGTGTGTGTGTGTGTGTGTGTGTGTGTGTGTGTGTGTGTGTGTGTGTGTGTGTGTGTGTGTGTGTGTGTGTGTGTGTGTGTGTGTGTGTGTGTGTGTGTGTGTGTGTGTGTGTGTGTGTGTGTGTGTGTGTGTGTGTGTGTGTGTGTGTGTGTGTGTGTGTGTGTGTGTGTGTGTGTGTGTGTGTGTGTGTGTGTGTGTGTGTGTGTGTGTCATGCGCTGTGCCCTAGATGGCAAGAAATTAAATGTATCCGCCAAAGTCACGTGCCATAAACTTTTCACAGCGGCAGTGCAAGACGACCGCTAGTGCAAAATCTCTGCATTTGCGCCAGCTGCACTACACAGCCCGGAAAGTGTGCGGCGAACTCCTGCTCTAACATTTCTGATTGCACATTTTGGAGGAATATATACTGTCTTGCACTGCATTAGGGGGTAGAACGGGGGTACGTTGTGGGCGAAAAGCCGTCGCCAGGTCGCACAGCGCGCGTGCAGTCGGCCGTGCCGCTGTCCGAGCTTAGTCAAACAGCTGTAAGATGCCCCGCGAGACCCCTATTGAGCAGCACCCTGTCGGTATAGCGGCGCTGCCGTATTGTTCTGGCTGCAGCCTGGGCGCCTTTGCTTGCATCAACCGCGCGGGGATCGCGCGCACAGCTGCGCGAGCGGCGCCGCACAGCTGCGCGGACCATCAAGGTGCACGCCAGCGATCAAGTTCCCGGCTACGAAGAGCCGGCCGCCTTTCTGGCGCGCTGTCACTGTGACGAGCGGCCTTTCCTTTAGGGCGGCCCCTCTGCGAGGGTGGGAGTGCCCGATTATATTTTTACGCGCGAAAGCAACAACAGGAAAGCCATAGTAGAGGCAAGCTACAGGTAATTCACGTCTGCCACGGGCTCGCAGAGCACGTGGGCGTGTTCACGTTTCGCCTTCATCAAAATACGGCCGCCGTGGCTGGGATCGAACCTGCAACCTTCGGAGCAGAAGCTGAACGTTAGATATAGCAGTGCACGTCATATAACAGTCATATATCTGGGTCAGTTTTATAGCAAAAACTGTAATATCTTTGTAGAAGCCATTTAGTACAAGCTGTTTAAGGGGCACAACGGCAGCCGTGTAACGCGTTTTTGTTGGTGGACACCATCGCTACGTACCTCAAAGTGCGACTGAGGTGTCCACAGACCCAGGGAGCCAGTTATATGCCTTTCATTTACTCAAAACCAATGGAGTCTATACCCTCTGTTGGTTTGGCGAAAGTAAAGACGCATAACTGCCTCAATTTGTAGGTGGACACCACCGCCACCTCACAGCGCGATTGAGGTGTCCACTGACCCAGTGGGTCAGTTAAGTGTCTTTCCTTTCCCCAAAACCAGCGGAGGGTTTAGACTGCGAGCCGGAGTACCCGGGTTAGACTGCCCATATGTCAACACTGGGAACTAGACTATTTGCTTTGTGTAAGCGGGCCCTGGAGCTTGCCGGGAACGCGATCAAACCGAAGGCCGCAAGCGGAAGAAGGCCGAGTATACACGTGGGCATACGGACGTCAAAACGGGCATGTGAGACGCCCAACTGGGCAGTCGCCTGTGAAATGTCAAAATGAGCCTGCCTCTCCAGAACATTCGGCCGCTAATACCAATCAGCTTTCGCTGATTAATGCGCTAAGCCGTTAAGCTTAGATCTAATATTTTTTCTGAACTCAGCTTCATCCTGCGCCCGGTAGATTTACTTTATATAGCAGAGAGTCAGTGAACGAAATGAAGTTTGGGGAGCAGTGGCTGTGGAGGCTTTAGTATTTCGGACACAGCACCACCTGAAGGCGTAGGTCCGAACCGTCCAAGTGACACTTCTGAGAGCGCTTCAGTGCATCCGCTCAAGCTGCAAAAGGTTCTCTTCTCTAGTCATCTCGTAGCCTTTTTGGATCTACAAAGGGCGTTCAAACAGTGCTAAGCCCCAATTAGAAGCGAGAACTTAAGGTGCCAGAGCCCATTTTCATTCTTCAATTCCCCCCTCCCCTTTCCCCTCGAACGTTAACGCACCTTAAACATCACTTCCTGAGTACGTCCCCTGACAGCAGTGTTCGCCTGGTTGTTGCAGCTGTTCAGGATCGGGAAAAGTGTCTTCGAAAGTGTTTCTTGAAACGTCGAATCAGAAGGCGACCACTGGGGGCAAGGTCCAGAGTTAGGTTGCTGTTCCGAACTGCGAACCCGCACTCTTGTACAGCGTCTCGTGCAAAATGGGACGTGTTGGCTGGGGCACCATCATGAAGCATAAAAATATTGGTGTTCAGATTTGCTTGGCCCTTTCTTTTGGTGGCTTCATGCAAGTGAAACAGCGCTTGAAGATAATAGGCCCCTATTATCGTAGTTTTGGGTGCATGTGTGTTTAATCAGCAGAACGCCATCCCCATACCCAAAAATTGTCGCCTTGGCCTCTCTAGCCGAGGACGCCTTGTTTCCACTTCGTGCTTTCTTGTTCACGCTCGTGGTTCCAATAGTAGATCCAGAAATTGTTCCCAATTCCCTGTCATTCATTAAAGCAGCTTTCGTCCGTGTTCGCCTTGAGAATTTCACTGTGACCATATTCCACTCGATATGTTAGGAGCCAACAGTTAGGTCATTCGACATGAACACAACTTGGACGTACACAAAATATTTTGGAAGATCGTTTCCACTGAGCTGTTTGCAATAAGAAGACGTCTCAATGACAGGCTTCTTGAGCACAAGTGCAACGTTGATCGCATGGGTGACGGGCGTTTTTTCTAGTATGGCACTTGTAGGCCACGTTTTGATGACCGCAATGTCATCTGCGAAAAGCTTATAATCAATTAAGCGTCTGAGATCGTCGAAGCAGACAAGCGGAAAATGGAAGTGCTGGCGTTAGTTTTCCCATAACTAGAACCCCTAGAAAAAGTGTAATCTTTCTTACAAACTAGTTGGTGGGCTCGTGCCGGTCACGTTATTTGTGGAAGTAATTGAGGAACTCATTTATTATTGGGTGCTGCTCGAGACAAAATGCAGTTCAGCACTGCGTGTCCTTGTGTTTCTTTGTCCTCGTGTTGTATGCCCTGCGTAAATCATGTCTAGCAGTAATGCCCCATCCCATAGCAAGCCGAAGAACTGTCACGCGCCTATTAGTCATCACCACGTCTTCCACTTCGCAGCGCATTTCCTTAGCGGTGATTTGAACAGCCCGATGGGAGCGTGGGTCGTCTTGCGAAGACTCCCGGCCGCTCCCTAACGTCGCTGCTCACCTTCTGACGGTCGCGTATCGCTGCGCACTGCTCCCGTACACATCCATCATGCACCGATGAAAGCTTGGCGCCATTGCTCTCTCTTTTGTCAAAATTTCGACCAGGACATAATGATTGATGCTGCTCTTCGCCTCAGCTGCTGCCACCTAGCGCCATTCGGCGCGGTATGACTCGACATCGAATGAGCGAGAGAATACCTGTTCTCACTTCCAATAAGGGTGGTGTGTGACATTCATGGAACATTGAAATGGCGTCAGTCGCTCACTTGCATCGTAGTTCGGCCCTTCTTAAGCACTATGCGAGTACGGCTGAAACTCGTAGTTATTCACTTGCTCCTAATGCACTCACAGGCGCGCACACGTACAGGGCTGGAGGTAAGGCGCAGTGGCCAAAGCCAGTGAGCCACCACGCGGGTTTTTCTCCAGCAGTGCTGTAACGCGAACGCTCGGGCCAGAAAGCGGAATTGTCTGGGGATGCGTTTCTTTCGGTCATTGCTGGTATTTGATTTCTTTCCTACGGGTTGATTGCATGCCTATGGGTGTAGTCATGACGGCGCCATTACCGAGTGTTGTATAGACAATCACCCGGCCAAGCAGGGCTGTTAGCAGGGCTTATAGCAAAACTAGCCGGGTCCTTTATTACTTTCTTTTTTTTTTTTTTGCTGTTTATGAAACGTCTGCGTAAAGCTGTGATGGAACTTTGTAAGCTGCCTAAAATGACCGCGCTGCGACGCCGCATCGATTCGGGGTGCCCAGCCTTCTATTTGGAGAGAGACTGGCATCAAGTCCCACACACGTGGCACTGGGCGTAGCTCGGCGAACCTACATTCTTTGCTGTACCGTAGAACACGTGCAAGTGTATTACGGACGTATAGACCTCGTGCGCGAAAACAAAACAGAAAAAAGCTAGCATGCAGCATTGTGCAACTGTATTGGGCTATTTGCTTAACTTGTGGGAATCTGGCTTTCCGCCGTCGCCTTTGCGCGGCTAGCCGGCCTCCCGCGTTGTTTCTCCTCTTTCCCTTGCTCCCGCCTCAGGCGGTGGAGAGGCGGCTGGGTGACTAATCACTGTCATTTAGCCACAGCTCCGCCCCGGCTCCCCAAGGGCCTTTGCCATTGGCGCCTTTTGGCGGGAATCCGGGACCCGTTTTGGCGGGAATTCGGGACCCCGCTTTGGGCGGCCGCGCGCCGCGCGACCGTCCGAGCGGGGCCCAGAGAGAGGGATCCCTCCGAGACAGCGTAAGGTGCGTACGTTACTGTTTGTCCGTGCCGGCCTTTGCCGTTCGGACCAGTGCTTACTCGAGCCCGCCCGCACGTGTCCTCTGACCTGCAGCGGCTCGAGCCTGTCCAGCGGGGTCCAGCGACCTCTGACAGGCGTACCTTGCGTTGAATGCCCACTCTCTCTCGCAACCGGCCCAACGGTCGACACGAGAGAGCGATCACAGCACTGCCGCGGGGACATTCTCCTGCAGCGGCGTGCTAGCGGTGCGCATTACTCGAGTCGCTTCGTGCGCGCAGCGGAGCCTTGCTCCTCGCGCGCCCCCGGGACGGGGTGACGATTGAGTGCGTGTGTACTGCTGAAGGACGACGTGAATAAACGTCTCCTTTGTGAACTTGGAGGCCTATTTCTTTGCGGCGAATCGCTCTCCTCCCAGCGGAGGTTGAGTGCGCCGCATCGGTGTCCCAGTGTGTGTGTGGTGACGGCTGATCGGGGCCCTTGGCTCGCGCGAAGCTCGAACCCGCGGTGGGTGGTGGCCTGTGTCCACTTAGAAACCCATAACTGGCGCCCAACGTGCTAAGTCATTGGCGCTTACGCCTTTGATGGCACATTAGCCGAGCAGGTCGCCTTGACGATCACGCTTGCGTACCGTGTCTACCACCCCCAGCGCGGCACTCGGCAGCTACATGTCGGCTCCCTACGGAGTTGTAGCGTCGTTTGATCCGCTGGCTGCTGTTCCTTCGAATAGCTAGACACAGTGGTTGGCCGCGGCCCCCATTGGGGTTTACGGTGACACAACCCAAAATGTTGACCACGTGGCTCCCATTGGAGCTGTATCGGAAGCACCCTGCGGTGCATCCGCTGGTCACATGCCTCAGCTGTGCATGCTTTCCGCCCAGTGCGAAAGCAGTTCGTGTCACGCTGCCGCAACCGGCAGTTTCGAACAGCAGCAGCCGTGCCCCGCGAGCAGTCAATTCTGCTCTGGGAACGGCGAGGCGCTGGCCCGGTTCCCTGTGGAAACCACGCCGCTCATCGAACTAGGAGCCTTGCCTCCCTCGTTCGTGCAGCCCACCCAAGCCTCCACTGAGGCAGGGGTGCAGTGCGCTTAGTTGGCTGATGCGGCTCCGCGAGCCTGCGGGTCGGCTGGCGCGCTGGGCTCTCCTGATACAGCATTACGACTTTTCCGTGCAGTGTCGAAAGGGGAGCACAAACGTGGTAGCTGACGCGCTATCCCGTGCCCCACTCGCCAGCGGCGCCTTGACGCCTGTAGGCGGAGGGGGCGAAACAGCGGACGAGCCGCCGGGCGGCAAGGAGGGGGAACCCGCAAACGGGTTAACCCATTCCGCTAACCAGGCGAGCAGCGCTTCGCAAAGCGGACGAGAGGCAAAGCTCTTCGTGAGCGCCTCGGAGGTGCCGATGCGAACGGAAATTTTGGCTGCAAACCTGAGTGGGGACGAGACCATGCTCCCCTCTGGGATGACTGGAATCGTTTTCAGCCGTAAGAGCTACTGAAAGCCCAGCAAAATGACCCCTTTTGTCGCGAGGTGAGCGACGGTCTCAGGGAGACGGAGCGCCGTGACGCTACTTGTATTGTAGCGGGCGCAGGGGGGCAGAAGCCAGCGTGTGTCGCGGCGAACCCCGGGGATTCATATTTGCTGGACAATGACGGGCTCGTGCTGAAGTACATAGCCACCGATGACGAGTCCATCGACCCGTTCAAGGTGGTTATCCCCAAAAGTCTGAGAGGCGCACTTTTGCGATTCTCTCATGACGAACCACTGGCCGGTCATCTGAGTGGCTCCAAAGTTTTTGCAAAACTGAGTCATTCGGTGACGTGGCCCGGCATGAAGCGTGACATTTTCCGCTATTGCCGTTCCTGCCATGTCTGTCAAGCGGTGAAGTCACGGGGCGGCAAGCCGCCTGGAATGATGAAACCGATTGACAGTGTGCGTCCGTGGCAGATGACCACCTGCGATTTGATGGGGCCTTTCCCCAGGAGCAAGCAGGGGTTCATAGACCTGAAGGCCTACGCGTCACGGCCTGACGAGCTTGCGCCGGTACCCATTGGTATCAAAGGCAAGCGCAAATTCACAACTGGTGCTGCGGAACGCAAGCGTACGGAGCACCGGTACAATCTGAGGCGACGGTTACCGGTGTGATTGATGCCGGACGGCGGACTTTTCCGCAACCGAAGGCACGCAGCCTCAGCTAGCTGGCGAGCTTTCTCGTCAGGCCCTACCTAGGCGAAGCACGGTGTGTTATTTTTTTTGTTTTTGCAGCATGGTCAGTTCCAGCCTTGCGTGTTTATCTATTTATTTATTTGTTTTGTTTGAGTCAGTTTCTAGCCACTTTCGTTTCCTGCTTGTACGTCTGTTTTCGTTCTAACGTACCGAGATGTACATAGGAAAACTTCAGCCCGCTCCTGCTTGCTCTTATCTTCTAGAAGGAATAGATTGGATTAGGTGTCGTTTGTACAGCGCGCCTTTTCTCATTTCCGGCCCGACTGTGGGTGGTTGGCTCGTTAAGGAGCCGTGTGTCGCGGTGCGAGTTTTGTGCGGCCCGCATGGAGGGGAAGTTGGCGGGGCGTTTGGGGCGATGGGGGGGGGCGGAAAGTGCACCCTTTGACCCTCGCCGCGGCGCCTCTGGACGCTTCTGATGGGGGGGGGTCGTTGTCGCCGACCAGCGTCCGCGCACGTGCCGGTGTATGCGTGGTTGTGGCTGTGACTGTGTGCGCGCGTAACCATGAGCCAAGGCGACGCCTGTGAGTTGTGCCGTTGTGTCCTTCTGCGTGAGCGCGAGGATGAGAAGGACCCCTCGCTGTGGACAAGGTTACACATCTGGACGCCGCCGAACGTCCTCGCCCGTTTCAGCCGGCGTGAAAGGGGTGCACTAACTTTCTTGTGCCCGAACGTGATGTCGTGTCCAAGGGCGCGAGGTCAGTGCTCTGCCGCGGCCCCGTCGTCATCAACGCACCCTACATCACCGGAAAGAAGACCGCCATCAGTCGTCGGCCCTCCCAAACTGTTCAACTTGAAGTCTGCGAGCGGTGAGTCGCCGACAGGCCCACTGGGCCGCGCCACCGAACTTTGAGGCTGGCATCCACTTGTAACATAGTTGTACAGTTGTATTCACATCTTCTTGTGTACCGTGTATATAATCTGCAAGCTGTTTTGATTTACTGAAGCGTATGCCAGTGTTTGTTTGTTTGCCTTGTTTTCCTTTGTTTGTGTTGTTTTTTTTCTTACGTTGTTGTGGCTGGAACTGAAGAGGAGCTAGTTTTTTTTGTGTGTATTCATTTCTTTAGTTTTGGAACTGAAGTGTAGCTAGTTTTTTTTTTTGTGTATTCATTTCTTTATTTTGGAACTGAAGTGTAGTTTTTTTTGTGTATTGATTTCTTTATTTTGGCCGCGTGCTTTGCCGATGGGTAGGAGGGCATTTAAGGAGAGGGGGATGTGGGAATCTGGCTTTCCGCCGTCGCCTTTGCGCGGCTAGCCGGCCTCCCGCGTTGTTTCTCCTCTTTCCCTTGCTCCCGCCTCAGGCGGTGGAGAGGCGGCTGGGTGACTAATCACTGTCATTTAGCCACAGCTCCGCCCCGGCTCCCCAAGGGCCTTTGCCATTGGCGCCTTTTGGCGGGAATCCGGGACCCGTTTTGGCGGCCGCGGATCCCGCGACCGTCCGAGCGGGGCCCAGAGAGAGAGAGATCCCTCCGAGACAGCGTAAGGTGCGTACGTTACTGTTTGTCCGTGCCGGCCTTTGCCGTTCGGACCAGTGCTTACTCGAGCTCGCCCGCACGTGTCCTCTGACCTGCAGCGGCTCGAGCCTGTCCAGCGGGGTCCAGCGACCTCTGACAGGCGTACCTTGCGTTGATTGCCCACTCTCTCTCGCAACCGGCCCAACGGTCGACACGAGAGAGAGATCACAGCACTGCCGCGGGGGCATTCTCCTGCAGCGGCGTGCTAGCGGTGCGCATTACTCGAGTCGCTTCGTGCGCGCAGCGGAGCCTTGCTCCTCGCGCGCCCCCGGGACGGGGTGACGATTGAGTGTGTGTGTACTGCTGAAGGACGACGTGAATAAACGTCTCCTTCGTGAACTTGGAGGCCTATTTCTTTGCGGCGAATCGCTCTCCTCCCAGCGGAGGTTGAGTGCGCCGCATCGGTGTCCCAGTGGTGTGTGGTGACGGCTGATCGGGGCCCTTGGCTCGCGCGAAGCTCGAACCCGCGGTGGGTGGTGGCTTTTTTTGTGTATTGATTTCTTTATTTTGGCCGCGTGCTTTGCCGATGGGTAGGAGGGCATTTAAGGAGAGGGGGATGTGGGAATCTGGCTTTCCGCCGTCGCCTTTGCGCGGCTGTGCCGGCCGCCCGCGTTGTTTCTCCTCTTTCCCTTGCTCCCGCCTCAGGCGGTGGAGAGGCGGCTAGGTGACTAATCACTGTCATTTGGCCACAGCTCCGCCCCGGCTCCCCAACGGCCTTTGCCATTGGCGCCTTTTGGCGGGAAATCGGGACCCGCTACGGGCGGCCGCGCACGGCGCGACCGTCCGAGCGGGGCCCAGAGAGAGAGAGATCCCTCCGAGACAGCGTAAGGTGCGTACGTTACTGTTTGTCCGTGCCGGCCTTTGCCGCTCGGACCAGTGCATATACTCGAGCTCGCCCGCACGTGTCCTCTGACCTGCAGCGGCTCGAGCCTGTCCAGCGGGGTCCAGCGACCTCCGACAGGCGTACCTTGCGTTGATTGCCCACTCTCTCTCGCAACCGGCCCAACGGTCGACACGAGAGAGAGATCACAGCACTGCCGCGGGGACATTCTCCTGCAGCGGCGTGCTAGCGGTGCGCATGACTCGAGTCGCTTCGTGCGCGCAGCGGAGCCTTGCTCCTCGCGCGCCCCCGGGACGGGGTGACGATTGAGTGTGTGTGTACTGCTGAAGGACGACGTGAATAAACGTCTCCTTTGTGAACTTGGAGGCCTATTTCTTTGCGGCGAATCGCTCTCCTCCCAGCGGAGGTTGAGTGCGCTGCATCGGTGTCCCAGTGTGTGTGGTGACGGCTGATCGGGGCCCTTGGCTCGCGCGAAGCTCGAACCCGCGGTGGGTGGTGGCCTGTGTCCACGTAGAAACCCACAAACTTCAATATAAAATATATACATTTTCCTTCATCGCACACAGCAATCCCTTTATGTATGCAAATGCTTTGCCACTGATTCGGCCATGGTCAGACGGCGGCTCCCTGCCACTTGGCCAACCCTGGCGCCTGTCGCAGTGGCCCGTTCTGTCCATGTGTAACACCGCGAGGGAAGGTTTGTCATTAGTAAAAAATAAATAAAAAATAGACGCTAATGACCCAGCGCTGTGGTATAACCTCGCACAAGCATTTTCCCGGTTCTCTTGCACTGACTGCATTGCACACTCCGTACACGTGTCGTGTGTCTGCAGCCGTACAGGCAGGATAAATGTGCAACCAAATCTCGGCTTCCCCGAGATTTTTGCTCTCGGTCCACGCAGGAAGTAAGCCGTTTCATGTAGCCGTTTTTGGCTGTGGTATATGCGTCGCTTTCGGTGCTCGGTGCAACGCGTGTACGCTGTACTAAGAGACGAATAGATGACCTACAAACTATGCGTCGACGGCCGGCTCGTCACGCCGGAAGGGCAGTTGAAACCGGTCGAAGCGTGTCGTTCGGTCTCTTTGGCACTCGATGCTCTCTCTTTGCTTTCTCTCTCATCGAAGCGAGGGGACGGGCTTGTTTCCAAAGCTGACCTTTCCATCTCGTCAGGGATGCCGCGGAGAATCAGTGCCACATGTGATCAGGCCTCAAACGTGATGGATGCGGTGACTCTACGTGAAATGCAGCAGCTGGTGTCGAGTCATAACCGCGCCGCGAAGACTCGGTGGTATTAGCGAAAATCTAGAAGCGATCCTGACCCGCTGCGCGGGAAGCCACGCGCCTCATTGGCCGCGGCTTCTCACGCTTCCGGCGTCATACGTGCATGCGGAGACGCATGCTTTGCGCCCGCAGTTGCACGTCAAGCTGTCTGGTGGGAAAGGTTACGACACTGGTTCGCGTGGAGTGTTCGCGCTGGAATGTTGTTTGTTTACTCGGGGCCTTGACGCTGTTCCTACGCGCATTCGTCACCGCGCGCTGGCCGAACAGCGAAGTGTATCCACGTCTTTCGCGCGTGCAGTTATGCGGTCGTCGAGCTTCTACAGAGCGCTTCATTTCACTCGCAAAGAAGTCCGTTGCACCGCAAAAGCTGTGTAAGCAGAGAAGGAGGAGCCTTGCCTCGAGTAGCGCGCGCGTCTTTGAGGGAAGAGCTCCAAAAACTGGAGGACCTCGCTGACACTTTCTCTGTCGCTGGGTTGCAGGAGCCTGGCCACCAAAACTCTTCCTAAAGAAATCGTCGTCATAAGAAAATTTAAAAGCGCAGTAAAAGTTCATTTCACACCCCTATTCCGTCAACGCATTGGCGTTGCCGATGTGCTGCTCCGCTTTCAACAACGAGAAGAAGTTTCATTTGGTTTTGGCCCATTTTGTCAGAGGGGAGCGAAACATGAGCGCGTGCTGCTGGTGAAGGTTGGCGGTGATGTGAATGGCGCCTTGCAACCCCTTGCAGCACTGGAACGTGGACGCCACTTCAAACTTTTCGAGGTATCTGTAGCTGCCTCCACGAATTCAGTGATGCCACCTACGTAACATTTAAAATCCCCGCTGGACAGAATGGTAGGGCCGCTTCGTGGCTTGAAAAAAAAAAGGGGGGGGGATCGATTTTCAAGAACAAGCGATAAAGAAGTTCTGCAGTGCACCTAGGAACTGCTGCACCATTTCTTCTCTCACGCAGTGAAATATTTTGCTAAATGATACTGTAGATGAGTTTTCATTGCAGAAGCAGCTTCGCACGAAAAAGAAATTAATTGGGCATAAATGTGGTTCTTCTTTCTTTTCGAAGAATAGCGCTGCAGTTCCGTGAGCGGGAAAGTGTGCGCCGTGCGTGAATTCGTAAAGTCTTTGAGCCATTGATGTTATTTTTGTGAAGTATAGGGTTCCAAATATAGACACACAAATTTTGAGATTTTTCTTCGTAGTAGAAGGTGATGGGGGCGTATGTTTACCCGTCAAAGCAACACTGTCGGCTGTGAAGCATGCCGTTCGACCACCTGGGAATCCTTAATGCCCGCCGAAATCTTACCACTAGTGCGTCTTACCATTCGCCTCCATCGGGGTCAGTGATGTCCCGCGCCGTAACCGAAAATTCCTTCTGTTCCCTATTTCATACCCTTTTGCCCTGCGGCAGTTTGCAAAAAAAAAAAAAAGAGACAATTTTGGTTCTTGAAATTCTTTGAAACTCAGTGCAAATTCCCTTTTCGCCATAATTTACATCCCACATTTCCTGAAAAGGAGAAAAATTCCCCAATAGAACGTCCCTAATGGAACCACTGAACTAGTGCTCGGCAACCGAACGCCGTAACCACCAGAGCGGAAGGTGGTTGAACACTGCACAGCGTTGGACACCACTGAGAACTTAATTCACGCATACACGTATGGCCGCATGTACGTGTAACGTGTCGCACCTGAGCAGTGGCCACGAGGATCGTTGGGTAGTCCGTACTTTCGAGCAGCTGGCCGCGGCGGTTGAATTTCTTTGGAGGAGAAATTCTAGAGGCCCGTGTACTGTGCGATGTCAGTGCACGTTAAAGAACCCCAGGTGGTCGAAATTTCCGGAGCCCTCCACTACGGCGTCTCTCATAGCCTCAGTCGCTTTGGGACGTTAAACCACAATAAACCAAACCAAACGAGCAGCAGGCCCGAGGCGCGTGCGTTTGTATGTGTGCACGCGTTTGTTTGTGCACGCATACTCTACATCAGCATTAGAGCAAACACTGCTGCTCTATAACATGTCAGCTGCTTTGACGGAGTAATTCCTGCTGCGCGCGACAGTCTTTGTGACCTCTTCGTATTTATCTCGAAATATCCTCGATGCAGTGCAGCGAGCACGGTTGTTTTCTGATGTGTTCAGGTGCGTGCACGATGCGTTGTGGAGGAGGAGAAGTCACTTGCGAAGCCACAATGCGCCAGGCCACACGTACTGGATGACCTTTATTCTCCTGGTAGCTGTACCCAGAAGGTCAGCGCGGAGGCAATCGCGTCAGTCGAGCTCTCCTAGTGCGCGTATCTCCTTTTGTGTCACACGATTGCCGCCTTCGAACTCCACCTTTCCTTTATCCTCACCGCTCCGCACGCCGTCGCATGATCTCTCCCATTCTTTTCTTTCGCTCCTTCTCGCTGTTTTCCTCGAGCGAAACAGCGACATACACGCAGAAGTTTGGTTCTTTAACTGCTGCTGCAACCTAAAAAGGCAACCTTTGGAGCTCTGGGTGTCAACCGACGGACAGAACGTATACTCGTGGGTTTTTAAGTTGATCTGAGAGTGAAGTTTCTTGGCTCTCGTTATGGAAAGCAGTTTAGTTTCAGCAGGCCACGGGGAGAATTAGAGCAGGATGACCCCACTAGTTAGGAGGATAGAGAGATAGCACAAGGGGCGTCAGTGTTCTGCGCATGCGCACTGGCACCCCGCTATTCCCCTGTCCCCATAACCGATAGGGTCGCCCTATTCAAAAACTCTGCATTGATGTCAAGCTCTGCAGTAGGCGTGAGAGCTTGACGTGGCATTTGAGCGCGCGACGCATGCACATCTTTCGGAACGAGGCGGCAACGCGAGCCCCGGAGTGCCATGGTCGTGCTTTGCGATGTCATGTGGTTCCATCGTTTCGGAAACCTCACTACACGCAGTTCCGGATGGGGTACGAGGCGGCGCTATTGTGGCTTCAAATACTCACTCCTTCGTCACTGTCTGTCTTTGTCGCAGCTTTTTTATTATTATTTTCGTCAGTCTCGCGGCATACATTGTTTTTGTTTGTGCGTGTGCGCGCATCTCCTTCGAAGCTCCTTTGTGTGATCGGGCGCACGCGATCGCGGGGGCCCCGCTGCGAGGTCGGTGCAGGCCAAAGCGCAGCGTCGCACGAGGGTTTGCCTTGGCCTTTAGTCGCGAGCCGGCCGCGGTGTATACGTTGCTGGCAGGAGCGCATATGGCGGGTTGTCCCGGCGCACAATGTGCCTCTGTCCGTTCGCGATGGTATGCGGAACGACAATGACGCGCTTCGGGCTTTCCATTATGCCTTCCGATAAAGGTGCCGTCTGGGAGCGGAGAACAAGGTGTGTCGAAAGAGTTACGCCATGGAAGTGTGTGGCGTCTGTGTACGGAATGCGTGGGCGCGCCTACTGACGAAGGGAACCGCACACACTCTCGCACGGCTGTGCTGCGCGGTTTGCGGTGCATGCATTCGCAGCTGCAGCAGCCCTTATGTAACCGAAAAGTGCGCCGAGACAGTTACTGCCAAGTGCCCTCCTTATTGTACAAAGCTTCTGTATTAGGCCATCCATATACTGTTCGTCTGTACATTGTGAGATGGCAGGGTCAAAAATGGCGGGATGAGCTAGTTGGCTTCTGTTCATTTTCACAAGTTGCGCGTGTCCTTCAATTCACTCCATGTATGAGCGCGCTGTTTTCCTTGGGATGTTGAGAGGGTATGTTTGTCAGGCGTATCTTTTTGACACTTTCCACCTGGAGCAGTTTTGTGTACGTCGAGATCACACTGCGTACTTAATTAAAGCGGTTGAGTTTTCGTTTCCGCAGGTCGCCACCTCTAGCCAAGCGACAGCTTCAGTCCAGAGCAAAAACAAAGAAAAAAAGTATATTAAGCGGAGAGGAGTCATCTTTCGTGCTGCGCTATTAAGTAGTCGTTTGTTTGCGAGAGCAGCCGCAGGTTCATCGTATGATTTCGTTCATAGATGAGACGTCTGCAAAACTGACGCGACTAAGCTTCAGGAGCTGTTGCGCCACGAGTCTGCACTGTTTTTCACCATCACCTTGTGACGCTGTGGATGCCACGGCTGGCGTCCGCCGATCAGAAGCTACGTTCGCAAAGCCGCTGGCGTGATTCGTTACCAGCCGATGCCCACGCTCTGACCATTCGTGATAACCAACGCCTGTCATACGTGCTTAAAGCTTCAACGGATCCTGCGTCTTGTGCGGCTCTCACGAGGAGGCTTCAGAGGCAGTATGAGTCGCGCATATGATGAGCAGGTGTTGAGACTGCTGTCTCGTCACAATGTGTCTGCGCCCCCCTTTTGTGGAGGCTGTCAGCGCTGCTCCCGCCCATAGCCGCTCTGCACTGTCCGGGAGCGCTGGCCGGAGATGTGAGGGGCGCCGCCTTCATCCTAGGCAAGGACGCGGTGCGAGTGAAAGGCGAGCGCGGCCCTATATTTAAACGCCGCGCATCATGTGGCGCCGTGGAGCGCGCGCAATGCGAGGCGCAGTAATTTTGCTGCTGCTTCTCGGCTTGTCGTCGCCGCTCGATGCTTCCGCTCCGTCGGTCGCTCTGTGTGCCGCGTGAGGCGCCAGCATGTTGGACTGTGCGGTGTAGCGCACGAGCGTATGGGGACGCACCTGAGCCGGGGTGATATGTTTTATTTCAGTTTTAATTTCCTTTCCATTCTGTTTCGTTTATTATTTTGGACATTCTTGATTCGCTGCAGCGACTCTGCGCCCCGCTTCTTCTGGGGTCTGCCAGTCGGCACGACGGGAATCGGGGAAGGGGTGTAACGTAAGGAAAATAATCGCTTGTAGTACACGGGCCTAGGAGTCTAGCGCCGGCTACGGCACTCCTAACCGATGAGGCGTGCCATATCGCGTGCGCAAAACCGCTGGCCAGTCAGTGTTCTGCGACTGCGCAGCAAGTGGGCAACGCAGGCGTAGCGGTTGCGTTTTCGGCACCAGAATCCAGCTCTGCCAAGCTCATGAGGCCGTTTGCAGTTGCAGAAGCGTTTCGGTTCCATGCCAGGCGGAGCACTCGGGAAAGGAGCGTCGTTGCCGTTCGGCTTTCGTGTTCTGCCCCGCTGGAGACGTCCGTGTATACGCGGCCATGCCCCGAGGAAAACCTTGTGTCTGTAAGAGCGACTCGTGCGATAGCCACCAGACAGACTCCAGACCGCGGAAGGTGTTTTCGCCGCGGGCTATAAGCGGACGTCACACGCTAGCTGGCTGGGGAAAGCTCTCGAGACTCGTTTCGGGTGCTCAGAGCGAGGGCTCTCCCCGCGTGATCTACATTTGCCCACGCGCACTCTTTCTCTCGGCCGCTGTTTCTGTTTTGACGCGCGCGCCTCTTCCGCCTTGCGTGCTCGCCGCGTCGTTGCCCTTTCCACTTCCATTTTCTCGCGCTGCTGCCGTCTGTCTGGCCCACGCGTGGTGTGGGGCAGACCCCAGAAATGACTTGAGCCCCGTCTGCCGCATAACGCTGCCCAGGCACCGACGCTTCCCGCCCGCGCTGCTTCGCCTGTGCGTTTACGCGAGCAAGCTTGCACCTTCGTCACGCGGTCTCTTTTTGGGGGCTTTCAACTCAGTTCTGAACAGTGAAGCTGCCGCGAGGTGCTCCTGGGCCAGATCCTAGTATTCCAGTGGATCCCGACGCAACAGCACGCTTCCAAGGCAGCGTTGAGACGCGGCTCTGTTTTAAATAACCCAAAGCAAACGCAAGTCGGTCTCACGGCTGGCGACTTCATTTTCATGAAGCAGGATGCTGGGCTGCGTTTCCGCGGGCGTTGCTTCGTGCACTCTCCAATTCCTCTTTCCTTTGTATCCCATATTCACTTCGTCTTATTTGTCGGAGAGCAAATTTAGTAGCGGGCGTAGCCTACTACAGCGCTTCCTTTGTGGTTCTTGCCATAAAAGGAAAACCTGCGATTGGTTAGGTGAGGCGATCCGAAGTTCGGTGTTTCGATAGACACGCACAGAGAAAAAAAGCAGGAATCGAACGCATGCACCACTAAGCGGCTTTTCGTTCGCCTGTGGAAGACGCGATGAAAGCGCGTGCAACGAAGAGGCAGCTCTAGCTCGAGCCCGAATGGAGCACGTCGGGCGCTCTACTGGAACAGCAGCGTTCCGTTCAGGTGTTCGGCTTGCCATACAGTCCTTTACATGTTTGGGCCTATACGCTGCACTCTTCGTGCTGCTGCTACCATAGCGTACTCTCGGGCAGCGACGACAGCTTGCGTGAAAGCAGTGTAGGAATATTGCGTTAAGGGCAGTAATGAACACCTAGCACGCATGTTCTTGTATTCATGGGGTCCGCTATCGAAATACTTATCCGTGTCTTGCAGACTGTTAAAAAAAAAAATCTTGTAAGAGTCCAGCGCGACTAAATCCAGTGTTCGTACTCGAACTCCAATCTGAAAGGAAAAGCAACCTGCAGAAATGTTTCGGCCTGCTCGCTCAGCAGACATAACCGCAGCACCAGCATCTCTATACATAGCCAGCAGGGCACTTGTTGCTCGTGTGCCTGTGCTCTTGTTAGCTTGTTCGTGAATGTGCGTTTGGCACGCGGAGTGGTTATTCTCTGAAAAAAAAAAACAAAAAAAAACGTGCCAGCCAGTCTTCGTTGGAGCTGAGCTTTTTCGTAGCTGCTGCTGGTGTCCAGGCGTCATCACCGTGTGCGTACTTTCCCTGTGGTCGGGCACGAAAACGCATGGCTTCCTGCGTTGCAGTGTCGCTGTGCTCTGTGTGCGTGCCGCGCCTGCTTGCTTGGCCAACGGGGTCCGAGAGAAGCGTTTAGCAAGGCGGCAAGTCGGCACCTGTCCGTGGCCGCCTCTCAGCGCGACGAGGAAGCAGACACGACTGCACTTGTAAAAGCGCTGTCTACTTCCCTGTTGCGCTGTGAAGTCACGCGTATTTGGCCGGTTACCTCTTCGGGTAGCGCTGGACAAACATCGCAGCTTCGGCATTTCGAAGTTGTGTGGCACTGCTCGCGTACTGTGTTAATATTGCGCCTAAAGCCGTTTCCTCGCCTCGATACTGGTGACTTGCTTGGTAGCTCCAACAACACTTACTTCGGTATAGCAATCTTTGTTGTTCGTGTCTTGCAGAAAAGTTGCAGTGCTGTGCCAGTGATTGGATATTTTGGTATTTTGCGGGGAAATCTTGAAGGTCTTTTCCCTTATGTTTTACATTAGCAAACCGGATGTTGTTTCTTGGCTGATTACCTTGCGTTTCACCCGTTTTATTCTGAAGTTTTCTGTCTTTCTTATTCATGGGAACTTCCCTCTAGCATTGTGACATTTACAGAGCTTTGAGCGGAGTATCGCGGAATGTGGACCGAAAAATTAATGTCCGAAGAAATCACCGCTACCGTTTTGACTAGTATATTGCACAAATCTTCTAAGTTACATAGCGTTGTGCCGACTCTGTAGGGTTTCGCTTTCGGGTTGCAAAGACAGAAAAAGCGTGAGGTCCGCGCTGTTCGGTGGACAGCATTAGGCTCAGTTAAGCTCGTGGTGAACAAGGCTGGTGAAACTCGTTCACAAGCAGAAAACTGGTACTCTTGTGAGCAGGTCGCAAGCTCTTACAAAAATGCGCCTTAAGCTTTACAAGGGTTTGTTTGTTACTCGGTGGAAACGGGTATCATCGGTGATATAGTGTGATTAGAGGGGAAAAAATCGTGACCAACTACCTGTAACGAATGAGCATATTTTTTTCTCTTTAAGGCGCCATTGGCAGAAATATTGTGGTGCGTCGAACTGCACGTGCGTCTGAAAATACGCAGGGAAGCCCGCCATGGAGGCCTCAGTCGTCGTGTGGTCCTGCTGATGAGCACGAGCGTGTGAGGTTAGAAACACCGAAGGCGGAGCCCACGTTTCAGTACGGTCGAAACGTAAAAACGCTCCCGTAATGAGGTTTCGTTACACGCAAAAAAAAAAAGGCCTCCTTTGCGTCGTGTCTCATTGAGTAGCTTTAACATGCAAAAACTCACTGAAGAAACTCATAGGCGATCCTCGGTGGATCGTTTGAATGGGTTAGCAGTCAAACGTTCGTTATATGCGAACGTTCGTTATATCCGAGGTCGACACACTAAAGTTTGGTGTATCCGAGGAGGCGTACTAGGGTTCGTTATATCCGGGGTAGTATACTAAGTTCGTAATAGGTAGTGTACTAAGTTCGCTCATAGCCCGGTGGGCCACCTTCAACTGGCCACTGACAGACAGCAGTCGCCATTTTCACTTGCACATACCCTCCTAATGTTAATGTATGAATAAAAACGCCCAGTTGACGCTACAATACAGCGTGAAGACATCGGCGGCGAGCTCACGCATTCTAACCTTCGCCGAGATTCTGCGGGTCGTCTCGGGTTGTTTACGCTCGCGGCGGGACGTGGCGTGTCTGGTCGGCGTCCCAGCGGCGCAGAGGAAGCCACGAGCCAATGGACAGTTAGTCGGCGGCGGCGGCGCGAAGGACGCCGTCGCAAGGCTCTTCTTGACCACCCTTGACGGCGCACGCCTCGTTCGAGGCCGGGGACTCTCCACGGGGGCGTGCCTCGAGCGTATTTCTCCTTTTTCCCCCTCCCGCTTTCTCGTGCTGCTGCCGTAGCCATCATCTTCTTGTGTCCCGGTGTGTAAGCATTACGAGCACGCGCCGCTTCGCATGAGGCGTTCCCGGCGTCGTGTTATGTCGTCATCGCAGTACTATAGTTTGTCGTCGTTCTTGGAGCTTTATACGCTGCCAGGAATGTGACGCATCGTTCAGACCTTTCAGCGCCCATCAAAACAACAGCGCCGTGTTCTGGTAGAAAAACCGTTGTACACACCACTACGTAATTGATGAAGGCAAATCTCAGGCAATCTGCGTAGAGCGTGCTCTCACCTTGGTGTTGGAAGTGCTGCTGTTGTGACTTGTGCTCTTCGAAATGTCGTTCTGCACCCCCCCCCCTCCCCCCCCTTGACGTTTTCCGCCGAGCTGCTTGCCCCGTGTGTGATATAGCCGAACTGTACTCGGGGACAGCTGTTTTTTTTTTTTTTTGCCATGCTGCAGAGGCTAAGTGGGAAAGGGAAAGAGACGGGCCTCTGTCCCTATGCCGTGGAGAGTCGGCTCCTCAGCCCTAGCGAACCCCGCACCGTCACTCCAGCTTCTCCGTTTTCACTTCAGTGGCCCTACCTTTCACCCCTCAGCATCCCTAGCCCGAACAACTAAATAATTATTAGACTAAGCTTACCGGCTTAGCGCATTAATCAGTGAAAGCTGATTCGCATTAGCGGCCGCGAGGTCTGGAGTGGCAGACCCATTCTGACGTTTCACTGGCGTCTGGGCGTCTCGCAGGCCCGTTTTGGCGTCTATACGCTCACATGCATACTCGGCCCTCCTCCGCTTGCGGTCATCGGTTCGATCGCGTTCCCGGCACACTTCACGAACTCCAGGGCCCGCTTGCACGAGGCAAATAATCTAGTTACCAGTGTTGTCTTGTCCGTGGTCTTGAGGAAAGGAAAGGTGCATAACTGGCCCACTGCGTCAGTGGACACCTCACTCGCACTGTGAGGTGGCGGTGGTGTCCACCTACAAATTGAGGCAGTTATATGCATTTCATTTTCTCAAAACTCTAAAACAACGGAGGGTGTAAATATTTCGTTAGTTTTGGGGAAAGGAGAGGCGCATAACTGGTTCGCTGGGTCAATGGACTCCTCAGTCGCGCTTTGAGGTACGTGGCGTAGGTGTCCACCTACAATAACACGTAACGCGTTACGGCTGCCGTTGTGCCCCCTGAATTGCTTCTATTAAATGGCTTGTACAGAGTTATTACAGCTTTCGCTGTGAAACCCATCCCCCGCGGCACGTGGACAAAAGCCCGTCTTTCTCCCTCTCCTTCCTAGCCTCTGTTGCAGTGCCAAAAAATGCGGTGCGCGAGCATAGGGATTCCGTGAATAGTCTCCCAGTCGTCCATAGTCTCCCAGCTTAGTTGTTGCTAGAATCGCCCAGTGGACGCGAATTACAACCGAATAGAATATAGTTGGATTTAAAAAAAGGCCATTCTAGATGGTAAATACTGGCTCTGATTTATGACATGCTTCACCGCAGCTCCCAGCTAGAGCTCGTGAGTACCAGTTCATAGCAAATTCCTCAAGCGTGATTTGCTCGCCTGAACATTAGAGCAGTACGTTTCTATGTTCGCATTCGTGTGGTACTGGTACCCAGAGGTGCAGGGCTTCGTTTGGTCACTTAGTCTGACCAAAGATTGAAAGTGGTTGTTATATAGAAATCGGGCGACTGCATAGACCATAGACACGGCCTTCGTCAAAAGTCTTCTGGCAACAGGGTTTGCTTTGGAGCCGTTTAGCGGGGAATTTACGCCACTCCAGGAGACCAAAAGGTCTTGAAAGGCTGGAACGAGAACTTTCCCTCTCTTCACAGTACTCTCAGAGCTTCAGGGATGGCATAAGTGCTCCACTACTCGACTGAAAACGGGAAAGCAAGTCATATGGCCGGCAAACATTTGACGGAGGCATGTGCTCACAAATTGACGAAACCGCCTCACAGCCAAAGGAACAGTGTCAACTGTAGAGTGGGGTTTAAGGCTAAGGGCAGCAAAAAAAAAGCCTCGCCTGAGGCATGCTGTTGGAACCATGGCTGTTGGGAACGAGAGGAGAGGCAGAGGAGTTGATGGACAGGGGAAGAACAAAGCAGCCGCAGAAGAATGACAACAGATCAGTTGGAAAAGAAGAAATTCAATAAGTTGTGCTTGGCTGGCTGCAGCATTCGGCGCACGTACACGTACGAGAGCACTTGTCTTGGACAGCTATTGTGTCTTGCCTGCGATGGAGAAACAGAAGCCGTTTGTCGCGGACGTCATTCGGTGCGGCCGCAATGGGCCTGTGCTTGGGATAGAGTTACTGTGCGCTGCGTAACCGCGCCGCCGCGGCAAGTGATAGCCTGGGAACACGGTTCTCGCTAAAAGAGAGCCGCCGTGAAGATCTCAGCCCGGAATAAACGCTACGACTGGCTTCCGTGGGCTCCGCGGCGTCTCTCGCCGGCCTCCGTTTTGGCAGCTGCCGTGCGTAAATACACTCGGCACAAACGCGCCGACGACGGCGTCGCCACCTCACCCTTGGGAGCCAGCTGTCTGTCAGCGACGTTGTCGTGCCACTGAGATGCACAAGGACGGCTTGTTTGAAGAGCCTCGTATACTGTTATTTTTTTGGCGACGACGTTGATGAATTCACTGAGTCGTATACGAGCGCAGCAGCTGGTCGCTCGAAGGGCTAAAAGCGAAAGAGGTACAAAGGAGCGTTGCAGCGCTGGCGGAAAAGACAGAGAGCGGCTAGCGACGACTCTCAGGACCCTGCAGCTCCTTGCGGAAGTCCTTCCCATCCAGGCCCCCGGGCTGTCCGCCGTCTCAGATCTGCGGCGGTGCACGAAGGTGTGTACGAGCGCAAACACCATGTTTCTGGTGCCGTGGCTGCGCGAAGTGCCCAGACGTTGAGGTCTGGCGCCGCCATCTGATATGGCGTTTTCATCCGGCAGGGGGTCCCACCTTCCGCTCTTTCCCCGTCCCTTTATTCCTCCCCGTTATTCTCAGTGCTGTCTGGTCATTGGAAAAGTGTTGAGCGCCCGATCTCTCTCTGTGTAGCTGTGTGCACTGTGCACTGTTCTTTCTTGCGCCTTTGGTAAATGCATACTCGTGCATTTTTGGGGTCATGTTCAGCTCAGGGCTGTCTGGAGAGTCTGGCCTGCTGTATAGCCTCTTGCACTGGTATAATCCGCTGGTCCGCATTCGACGAAGGCTTTGAAGTGGGGGACAGAGGATGACGGGAGGACGTTAGCGCTGCCGCTGCAGTATCTGCATCTTCATGGTGCGTCGTATGGTGCATGAAGTGCGCTAAAATTGCCCCGAACGTAGCTCAAATGCGTCGCTGATGGTAACGTATTGAAATGAATGCAATCTTTATGCGTTGTTCGGCTATTGTGATAGAAGTTAAGCGGATAATGGCGCATTGCGTAACGAGTAACATTCACGCAGTCATCGTCATTCAGACTAACCCCTCTGCTATGTCTTATAAATACATGCAAGTGCTTAGTTTTATCTCTCAAATGCGTGCTCGTATGGTGGAGCGCCGCGCTGTCATTCTTACCTGGCGTGGCCGATAGGAACGGTGAATGATGGCTTGCTTTAAACTGGTTTCTACGAGTAATCGTTCAGGTAACCAGACCCGCCTTGCTGTACGCGCAAGTCATTGGAATTAGTCGTTTTCTTCCAAGTACCTTTTCCATCATTCTCAAGGTAGCGTCATCTGGTGATCAATTTTTACGCGCGTAACTTTCCCGTGTCTAGCGCCGTTTGCTTAATGCCGCCGCAGCTCCCAAAAACCCGTCTTCTGCCTGCCCGACGGGGCACAAGAGCAGCACATGAGTAAATAAATGCAACGTTTGTTACATAGACTGGGCATCGCCGAGGTCTGATCACTTGTCGTTGAGCTTTTCGCGGCGCGCGCCAAGTAAACAGAACAGCGGTTGGAGCTGTTCCTATAGCGCCGATCATTGCTGTGAACGCCCTCCTCTTTCGCGCCACTGGTTTTTACGAGGGCGCTACGGAGGGCAAGATAAGCAAGTTCGGAATATGTCATGTTTTACCCGCGGCAAGGTTTGAAGCTACGCGTCGGCGCCGTATTCAAACGGCAGCGTCGTGCTTGCCTGTTTATTGAATACGTGACGTTAGAAAAATATACTGTGCGCAATCCTTTGGGAGCGAGATTGATAATACTGCCTACTTGAGTGAAATCGGCGAGCTTTTTGCCAGGTGCCATCGCTGTGCAAGAAGGATAGCCTGCGTAAACGCTGTGAAGAAGGTGTATTGCGGTAAGTTAAAAATAGATAAGCGAGAAAAATAATTTCCAGAACGATGCAGTTCTCGCGATGTATGGTTTCTTAAACGAACATCACTGCCTCAGCATGTGCGAAACATGCATGCCTTGAAGCCGTTGCTTCACTTTGTTTCTTCGAGCGTGAACATCCCTCGCTAAAAAAGAAAGAATTGTCACTGAGGATGCAAGCCCCGGCTGCCTTCCGCCTCTCCTACCAGACCTAAAGATTTATTCGGCACTTGCCCTATGGATAGTGTTCACAAATTCCCGGCAGTTTTAATCGGAGGTGTGCTTGAACCTGTCGGCGTTGTTAGCGAAAGGGCAGGTGGCCCTCCTGCCAACTAGGTCACGTGACTTTGTGACGTCATCACAACCTGCCCAGCGGATTGTGAGCAAACTGCCCATCGTGAAGGTGGAAGTTTATTTAAAAGACTGGTCGCGAGAGGTTGCTCGTAAAATGCAACTTGTGTCTCACAAGCCCCACCGATGGCTGTGTTTCAAACAGCGACCTGCCGGGCCAGTGGGGCGTCGCCTAATAGCTGCACCACTGCGCCAGGAGCGGTATCAGGACTCCCCGCGATGGATGAATGGAAAGTATACAATGTCCGTGTCTGCGAAGTGATACGCAAACAAGACTCCAGGCCACTGCAGGGACCCGTTAACTCTATCGCGTCATAAGTTCTTGTGAAATGTACATTGTCAGTTAGTCGCATAACACCACAAGAGATGGAACTGCCTTTTCGGAAGGTTTGAAGACACACTCTTCGTTTACGTCTATACTTTTTTTTTTTTTTTTGGGGGGGGGGGGGGGGGCATTTCGATGCAGAAACATATTTGTCGTCTAAGAACCTCTATGCCTCGAGCAGCTGCAGCCTAAACACACTTTTCTTCCAACGCACAGACCCGTTCTTTATGTGTTCAGCGGGTTCAGAGGGGCGTGAATCTTATAATCTAAGGAACTTCAGTTTAGTTTATGGGGTTTTTTTGTCCCAAAGCGACTCAGGCTATGAGGGACGTCGTAGTGAAGGGCTCCGGAAATTTCGACCACCTGGGGTTCTTTAACGTGCACTGACGTCGCACAGTACACGAGCCTCTAGAATTTCGCCTCCATCGAAATTCGGCCACCGCGGCCGGGATCGAACCCGTGTCTTTTGGGTCAGCAGCCGAGCGCCGTAACCACTGAGCCACCGCGGCGGGGCTAAGAAACTTCGTTATCGTTTAAAAGTTCAAACTCCAATTCGTTCGTGCTCGCGCATCGCGTTCGTTCAGTCTTGCGTCCGTGATCTCCAAGTTAGTCAGTCGGGGTGATGCTTGCATGAATGATTCGTTGCAAATAGAAACCATGCAGGTTTCATCTGTACGCAATCGACAAATTTAAGAAAATTCTGCAGTTTTTTTCTGCTATTATTCTCCTTGCATGTGCTTTATGTCCTAAGCTACTGCAGAAACCTTGGCGTCTAGTTACACGTTATAGGTGAGCTGCTCCTTTAGCAATATATTTTAAATATTTCTTCGTCACGCTGTGTTTGGATGGGGTTGTGGAAGAAGGGTTTTAATTCTTGTTATATTCGACCGCCAGGACACACCCCGATAATCATTTGTGACGAACAAAGTTTCTCGAAAAAATCTCGGGTTTTTCGCCGCCCCGAAGACGAAGCTGTCGCACCGTACCGAAGTGCGCTGCGCGCCGGTATACATGGAGCGTTTTTACGGCTGCAAGTCGACGATTTCCGCCCGACGGCGCGCACTCGACGCCCGGCGTCGAGAAAAACGCCCGCCGCCGCCGATCTGGACCCGCCAGATATTGACGCGCGGCGTCCGGTAAGACCGGAAGCGGCGGCTGAAGCGAGCCAATAGCAGCGCAGAAATCTTGCTGTTCCGGTTTGGCTGCCTCTGCCTGCCGCCGTCAACATGGCCGCCATAGGCGACGAGCTACACCATGGAGGAAGGTTCCTTCCTCCATGAGCTGTACGCAGTGATTTTGGCATGGAAATGTTATTTTCGTGAAAATAAACGCTTCATCAGACATGGAATACCGTTTCTGTTTGTTTGTTTTTTTGGAGGGGGGGGGGGGGGGGGAGCACAACCGAATCTTGAATCGGAATGCCTTTGACCGCGACGCTTTGACCGCGAGGGCATTGCCTTCAGTCGTCGGACGGGACGGACCGCGCCGGAGCCAGTGCGCGGCCCAGCAGTTCTACTCTGGAGGCAAATTCCTCGTGACGATGGCGGACACCGCGAACGTGCACGTCTCCACTGCATGGAGGGCTGTACGCGTGAATAGACTGTCCAGCGCGCCGTCCCTTGCGTGCGGAGTTGTAATGACCGAAAGTTTTCCCGCCAACCGCGCTAACCTTCGCGTGCTTAGAAGATGGCGACGAATATATGCGATTTTAAAACAAAATAATGGCGCAGCACGTTCCAGAGAGCTTGCAGGCTACCGTTTGAAGCGCGTTCTCTTTCAAAGGCTGGAGGAAATAAGTGTACTAAGCAGGAAACATTGAAATTAAACGCTCTGAGCACCCGCATCATGACCGTTGATGACTTTGGGGTGAGTTGCGTTCCTCTGCAAGGCGCCTCGAGAGTCTTGGCCATTGTGGCCCGCCATAGAAGAAGAAGAAAATATTGTGCCGTATCACTCGCCAAGATCAGTGCACGGCCGACTTAGATACTTAGGTCGCACTTCGTTCAGTTTCGCGGGCACGCAAAAAGCAGCTGCCACCAGCTTCGACGCGTTATCGCGCCGAAACGCGGCGCAGCGCAGTCATTTGCATGCCGCCCACCGACGTCAACGGCTTGGCGTGCTTAAGACCTCTGGGTGCATAATTAGGCAGAACCTGAGGCTGATTTCCCGGCAGATATTTCAACCAGGCGTTTTCCTTGAGAAATGTGGAAAAATGCGCCCCCATGCAGTACTCTGTGGCTTGCATTTATCCACACATGCCCTGAAACAAATAGCTGAAAGGCTCGTTTATGCAGATCATCTAATGGAACTAATGGAATTCAACTAACTAGTCACAGCCGCACAGCATGCCTGCACAGCCGTGTATAGTAGCTAAGCACTCGGAGCTTGCGTGTAGGTGTCATAGCTTTAATTATGCCATTCTGTTGTTCGTCAACGCGGGTAATATTGCTAACTGTCTGCGCATGGAGTTCCCGGAAAGGAATATTTAGCTTTAATTTGACTCGTTCACAAGAGGGCAAGGAATACAATGGATGTGCTTGTTTGACGTACCACGTTTGCTCCAAGGCCCATCGCTCTTAATGTCATGCCATGTTCCAGCATAGCGTCACCGAGACGTAAAGGCGGCGACGCCGCTCGAGGCACACCTACGAGTGATACGAGGCTGAAGCGATACGAGATTTTGCGCAATTTCCGCTAGGTCAAGGGAACATCCTTGTGGTTCTTCTTTGTGCCCTTCGTGGCAAGTGAACTCTCTTATCAACTCCCTCCCGCGCTGAGCCAACTCCTTGGGAGTTTCTGAGATGTCCTTGCGTCTTCCCACGCCTGAAGCCTGTCAGAAAAATTTCATCGTCGTGTTCTTGCTAAAGGAACCTTCTTGCTAAGGGAACCTGGACCTGAATTTAGGCCGCGCGGACTCGTCGACACCCTTCTGCATTCACAACGAGCGTGCCTTTCGTATACAAACGCGCACGTTTACGTGATAGCTGGGCAGTTTGCGCACACGATCGAACCGAATAACCCATGTCTTGTCATGCGCCTATAGTTACTTGATCTCGGCACGAGGCTCTGCTGGTTAATATTAATGCCCCAGCCATGTGGAGTGCCGTCCGGACCCGAGCTGTGCGCATGCGTCGTGCCCGCTCTCCAGGAAATGCCGACAGAGCTACCACGAAGTGTCAGGTGTTTTTCAGGATGCTTCACAACTTTGTTTATTCAGGTGTGAATATTCAGAACAGTATGTAAAAGGCGGCTAAATATTTTAACCTAATTAACGAATTAGGCGGGATGAAAATAACTGCTAGTCGCTACGCGTACAAGTGTAGGAGAATTAACTGATTAGAGATTAAATAAGTTGTACTAGAGCATGTCGTATCATTCAGATATCGTGGCGCGCACACACTGATTACACCACTAACGACGCAAATCGCTGCTTTGTTGGTTGCACACGCTGAAACTTCTCTCATGCCGCATCGTATCCAGAGTTTCACCAAACAACAACCGAGCCTAAATTTGCTTCGCTGATGTGGTATCCCGGGCGACTCACATCAGTCGATACCGCTGAATCAGTTCAAAGCCGGTAAACTCGTCTCATCCTTTCAAGCCACTCCTCGCAGTGCAGATTTTCAGTTAACGAAATCATGGCTTGTTCACTCACTGACTGGATAGTTGGAAGAGAAATTACGCGCCTTTGTTTGCTTTTGGCATTTCATTTCATAACCAAACACTTTAGATCGATTTTTTTTTCTTCTTTTTTACAGCCATTCTACGTGTCATCATGCATTGATCATCACGCGTTGAACAAAGTTGGCGTCCTTGTTTGCAGAGTAAATAAGCTTTTCTCAGTCCCTGCGTCATTTTCCTAGGTATACCCATTACCGGGTGCATCCTTCAATATTATGCTTCGTGACCGCGTTCCATGTACTTCTGTTTGGTTCTTGTTTATTGATTTTTTTTTCCTGCCTGTGCCCACCACCTCTTCAATGATTTCTTTGGTGTTACTGTAGTTAATATCAAATAAACAAACAAAACTAAACTACTTTTCTAAAGGCTGTGCCTTAGTAGTATGACGGGGCCGCAGGCAGTTGCATTTTTATCGATGGAATAGTAATGACGCAGTACTGCCTAACACAAGTTAACGGAACCGAAGCAACGTTGCCAGGTTAATAGATGCGCAAATGGAGATCTTTTTTTGTTGTTTTACTTTGAGAGCCGGCATAATTATTATGAAGGTTCAACGAAGTACCTATTATTCATGAAATTTGGTGCGTGTTTGCACTGCAAGGCTACGGGCTGACCTTCTGCTGCGCTAATGCATTTTGGGGGCTAATGATGCAGTGGACACGTCCTTCGAGATGTCGGCTACTTACGCTGGCACTGAACTCGCTCAGAGGGGCACCTAGCAAACGAGCAAAGCGTGCTGCAAGCCCAACACACTTCCCTGTCTTAATTAATTAATTAGTCTGTAATGTGGGCTATCCGCTGTTTCTTTTTTTTTTTATCTAGCAGGCATATTTCTTTTTTTTTAATAGTTCCTCCTTGTTCTGACACTACATCGTACTTCGACATTAGTAAGTCGCCTTCCTACAACGCGCCTGTGGGCACGCAACACGCCCATTTGCGTATAATTAGACGGATTGAATGGCAACCTTGATCAAATGCATATAAAAAACACGCGTGTGGCGCGTTATACAACACGGTAAAAAAAAAACCAAAAACGTTAATAAAGACAAGCAAACTTTTTTATGAAGTGTGATTTTAAATTTGGTCGTGAAAAAATACGACATCCTCTGAACGAATTTGCGTTTAAACTGGAGCTACAAAACGTATGTTCAGAAATGCGTGAGTAAAGTAGGGACTCAAATGAGCTTTACCGTGTTCATTGCGTTGTTGTGACCAATGTCCGAGTCTGACGTCCCCGAGGCCGAATGGTGGGTCCGTAAAAATGGAATTTATACAGTTGCCGTTGCTTCCTAGGCCTGCTTGACGCGCTACGAGCGGGCTGCGCGTTGTGACGTGAAAAATACCCAACGCGCCTCAGTTCGGAGTAAGCGTCGAAGGCGCAATGAACCAAGCACCTTAAAATCGTTCGGGCTGTTGATTTCTGCGAGTAGAATGCGAGAATTTAACTGACTGAACAGTTTAAAATAGATTTCCAATAAACGGAAGCTATTGAAGATTCTGTAACGTGTTAGAATACCATGGGACACTAGGGAGTTTTGCAAAGATAAGGCGACTGAACGCTATTAATTGATCGGCTGATAAGATCGTTCTCAAAGTTTTCTTGAAGGCCAGCCGTTCCAGTAAAGTAATCAAAACTGATTGAAAGCGGAAACGCTCACGATTGTTTCTTTTTTTTTTTTTCGGCATGGTGCGATTTCACAAGCCATGATAACATGCAACTTCACAGGAAAAAGGGCTGCGATTTCCTGCCTGTTTGTAAGCCGGCTTGCGGGTGAACAAGCCTGACGTTGCAAAGTTCCGATTCAAGGGAAACCTGGATTGATTCCAAGCCGGGCAAGCTGCGCGGAGCACTGACAACTATGTTTCAGCTGGTGTCTCTCCATCGGTGCCCTTTCGCCAGTCGTGTGCGGGCACCTCCGCCAGTCGTCCTTGAGCAGCGTCGCGGTGTACTATACGCAGATCGTTTGTATTCGTGCTGCGGCGTGGCGCCTGGGAAGCGGCGCTCGGGTGCTTTCCTTGTTCAAGGGACTTTGTTTGCCGCCCAAATCACGTCTGGCCGTCTGCGGCCGACGCGGCAAATTGACGTCCTGAGAACGATAGGAGATCGGCGAGTCCGGGCGGGACGTTGTGACGTCACCATCGTAAATACCTAGCCCGTCCTCGCGTAACCGTCGCGTTCATCAGCGCCGAGCGTTCAACTACCACGCGTACGCCGAGGCGTACGAGCGGCGGGAAAACTGGTCGCCACCACGCGTAATCAGTGAGCGTTCAACAACCTAGTCGGGCCTTTAGCTGCAGCCACCCTGATGGCGATCCAACGCAGTCAACCAGTTTGAACCGTCCTCACTGTCTGACCACCGGCGGTCTCGCAATCGCGACCAAGACGGCATAGATTTTTTTTTACCGCTATGAGTGTGGAAGTGCGGCTACGAGGTGTTGTTTAGCAATCAAAGCTTTGACTCCTCCCGAAGCGCGTACTTGTTCCCCGGCGTCGAGTTCGCGGAAAGGTTTTGCGCGGCAGCATCTTCGAACCTTTCTCCTTTTTTATCTGAAACGCTGCGCAGTAAAACTGCCTTGTCCTGTGCTGGTAGCCAACTCCCACGCGTGCTTCGCCAGTGCAGGTCGCGAACCAAAAAAAAAAGAAGCCTGCTGAAGCTTTCTTTTGAGGCACATTTTGTTACCCCTCTTCCAACAAGCGTCATATACTCTATATACTTGCATTAAGTGATATTTTTATTATTGTATTATCCTCCCTGGGGTGTTAGCTGTGGCACCGACTTTCTTCAAACGTTTAGGATATAGCAGTATGGGTCGCAAAACACTACTGAAATATCTTTGGCTGCGTTTCGACCATTTGGCTGTTTTTTTTTCTTTTTAGAATAACGGAAAGTTGGGCTGGTTGGACTGAACTATACATCCAAGAATACAAGCAAGAATATTTTGAGATTACCGCAGCTCAGAGGAAAATTAGAGCTTTCATCGCTCAAATATGATGTGCTTGTGTATTTTGGTTGCGCTCTAACGAGTGCGGGTGCCGAAAAGGTGCTTTAGCGCCTGTTGAAATGCACGTGAATGCCTTGCGTTCTATATTTTTTTGATCGCCACTGTAAAACGTGCTCGCTCTTTCTTCCATCTTTTTGGGGTATCCATAATAAAAGGGATACGATGCCACTTACGAATTCGCTAGATGACAGCGCAGGAACTAAAAGTAGCCGGTAAATCGCTTTTTGCGGCACTAAACCTCTTTCATGGCTGCCATGCCTGCGATTATGTTGTCCACCAATTTTCCATTGCAAGATCCCAGCAGGTCATTGCAAGGCGCCTGAAACTCAACTGTTCGCACTTGTAATTCTTTTTATCCAGTTTATTGGGAGGGCTGACGCATATCTGCAGCAGCCTGAACATAGAAGTGAGTATGCGGTTGTATTCGTTGTTTATTTCACTACTGAAAAAGTTAGTAGACCTAAGCTTACCGGCTCAGCGCATTAATCAGGGAAGCTGATTGGCATTAGCGGCCGAGAGACCCGTTGTTACTCGGCCTTCTTCCGCCTGCGGCCATCGGTTCGGTCGTGTTCCCGGCACACTTCACGGACTCCAGGGCCCGCGCTGCACGAAGCAAATTAGACAGTCCAATTCCTAGTATTGTATTATACGCAGTGTAAACCTTCCGTTGGTTTTGAGGAAAGGAGAGGCGCATAACTAGTTAACTGGGTCAGTGGACATCTCAATCGCGCTGTGAGGTGACGGTGGTGTCCCCCTACAAAGTGAGGAGGATGTTATGCGGCATTCCCTTTCTCAAAACCAGCGCAGAGTTTATACTGTGAATATGACAAGGCAAACTCTCCGCTGCAGCCGCGCTGGGCTCCCTCTTTTCCGCAATGCGTGTTACGCGTGTGACATCGACTCCGCCGTTGTACCCCCTATGTTTGGCTCGTTAACTACGCCATTTAGCTTGTGGTTTATGGAGGTTTAACGCCCCAAAGCAACTCAGGCTATGAGAGACGCCGTAGTGAAGGTCTCCGGAAATTTCGACCACCTGGGGTTCTTTAACGTGCACTGACATTGCACAGTACACGGGCCTCTAGAATTTCGCCTCCATCGAAATTCGACCACCACGGCCGGAATTCACTCCGCGTCTTTCGGGTCAGCGGCCGAGCGCCATAACCACTGAGCCACCGTGGCGGCTTTTAACTAAGCTATTACAGCCCCCCCCCCCCCCCCCCCCCCTTTTCTGTAAAGCTATGAACATCGACCACACATTCCGCAGCGTGCGCATTTGCGCTGCCTTGAGAGAAAACACAAGTTCACCTCATCTGCCAACGTTACAGCAATCCTTTTAGCCGGCATTCATGCTGGGAGCTTTCCAGCCGACTGACGGCGGCTTCGCAGATCATGAGGAGTAGGCGCGCAAGTGAAACCGTAAACCGAGACGGCCGACGTCAGCCAAGGGCACAACCTCCCTCTCTCTGACTCCCCTTTATCCGCACATCTTTTCGGGCAGTTTGATATCGGCCGCCGGAGAACACCGTCCTATCGGCTCACGGCTGTGCTATCGCTTCTCTTGCGTACTCCGCTCCTGCGCCCCATCTGTAACGCTCCGCGCTGCGCGAAGATACTGTCGAGCGTTTTCGAGGCCACATATGTCTCGAGAATGCCTGGAACGGACGGCGTATACGCACGGCTCCTTTGTCTTACTACCGTTATAGTAGAGTGTATTAATGGCAATATAAGGGAGAAAGAAATCAAGTAACGACTTAAACACGTACGGCTTCAAAGCACTACAGAAATTTCTCAGTGTTGAACCATCTAGTTAGTATACTCTACTGACTAGAGCGAAAGCGCCGGCCGTTTGTTAAGCACACCCTCTGTATATTCTCGCTAACCGTATTCTGGCAGCCATTATGGTAACGCCTTTTGAAAGGCAGCCTTTACTCTGCGAACAAAGCACATGTCGTACTAATCTGGCAGAAGTGATATTTTGAGACTACGGGATTCTAACCGCGGTACCACCATGACAGCTACATGCAGCATTTTCGCAACGTTATTAATATCAGGGCGCTCAAAACTATGAAAATAAGCTAATTACTAATTGATCACTTATTGCAAATTTACTCCACCTTGGCGGATTCCCCTAAACATTACGGGGCTAACGCCGTTCCCGCTTCGAGTTGGTGAAGTAAGGGGACTCATAGGCCTAGCAGGGCGACACAATGGAACATGTACTGCATGGTGCGGCTCCGGCCTTGTGTAGCCTCGGAGAAAGGGCGAGGAAGGGCGCATATGACCTGCACGTTCGTGCCTCGGCGAGCCAAGCCGGCGGTACAGTAGCCAATCAGTTAGACTTCGCCATAGCCTTCCTGGTTAGATCATTTAGCAAGGAGACTGTCCCGGAGAGACGCTGGCCTCGGGTTCGAACCCCGAACCAGGACGAATTTTCCTGCACAGCGAAGCTTCTATGAAAGCTACATAGCTTTCCTTTGCAGCCGCTCGGCTGCGCTTGGGTTGATGTTAGTGACTAATTGCTCCCTTATTACGAAAATGTTATGTTCAAGCTGATTTGAACGCTTGGTGAAGCAGTGAGTCTTTGATGCTGCGTCTCTTTTTGCGCACGCATTCTTGGCAGTGTACCACGATAGCGCGCCGTAGAGGGTCTCTACCTCCTGTCCGCGCTTTAGCCCCCTCTGTGTGACGCACTTGAGTGTCGACGACAATGCACAGTGGGGAACCCCAGGCGGTCGAAATTAATCCCGAGCCCTGCATTTCGGTACCACTTTCTTTCATTCGTCTTTCGCTCCCTCTTTGGTACCTTTCCCCACGGCGCGGTTGAAGTGTCCACCGAGAAGTGTGACAGTTACTGCGCCTTTCCCGTCCTCAGTAAAGAAGGAGTATTGTCGGTGATGAAGCGGCCGTCGTGCGAACATCCTGTACCCGTCTCGCGCTAAGTGCCGCGCTATCGAGCTCACCCAAGTTGCTGTAAGCGTAGTTGCGATGTCTCGGCCACCGACCGATCGCTCTTGATCACGCAGTCACGGCTGCCTCGAAGGTTGGGCACTCGGGGTTCACTCTTGTCGCGACACGCCGGGAAAGGGAATAAGTCAAGGCAGAGGACTGCGAGAACCAAAGAAACAACCTCCTTGGCATTGTAGGTCATGTACCCCGTTTATCGCGCCATGAATAGTGGCTGCTTGTTGATGCATGCATTGCACGCGGCACAAGCGCACAAAGCTCGCTCTGTTTCCGTCCGCCGTTGTTTTCGTCCACCTTTCGGAGGAAACAGGTGCAGCGGCGGCGCGCGAAAATCGCGTCCGCGCCCTTTTCCGAGTCGCGCTCGACTCATGGAATAAGAAATGGCGATAGATAAGAGTCGCTCGCGAGCATGTGTTTGCCGGGGCTTCGCTGGACGACTTGCTGCGATTAAGGCCCTGCTGCAAAACATGGGTGAGAGCAACACGAATGCAACGGATACTCCTAACACGGACACGTGTTTTTGCTTGCATTCCGCTAAGGTACACGACCGCGCTGGGCGACGACACGATGACTGACATCAACAGGCTGCCCCAACGCGTGCCGATAATGGCTTGTTTCTCTCCTTGACCATTTTGTTTTTCCCGCGCCTGCTTTTTGATTAAAGAGCGCACAGAGCAAATTCATGGCTTCGCTGAAAGGGTTAAGTCAAAGAACTCGTGAATTGTTTGCATTTGAGAGCTGTGAGAGACTGCGGAAGCGAAACAGGCAGTGGGCAAAAAAGAGTTGGATGACCTGTTTCCTAAGCGGAAGTGTGGAAGGTGAAATAACGGGAAAATATTTCTGCACAAGCCGGCGATATGGCCTGCGCAGACTGGCGAAAATTCGAATGGCGGATCGCTCATTGGTGTCGGTGGTCGGAGATGGTATACAGCTAAACCCGCATGTAGTCGTGGCGACCTCTAATGTCCCGCGTGGATCTCTAATGTCGTACTGTGCTCTTAAAGATAGGTTAAGCCTTATATGATGTTGAAAGAATCTTCGTGTCTGCGTAGCGATACGCAAAGGGGACCCCGGGCGCTGAAAGGACGCTGTCGCGTCATACTCTTAAGGCGGAGGTTAAGTGTTTCCTTACGTTTTCAGCACGTAAACAGTATACTGCGAGCTTTCTATTTGCTGGACGGTAACATTCGCGCTGCTATGTCTCCCTAATAGTATTTGCTCAGAAAGAGTTCCTTTATCAACAAATGCAAATCTGTTCCGTCCGTGGTTTGATGGCAGCTGAAATAAAAGCAGCCTTTTAGTACCTTTCGGGTAGTGCGAAACAAAGAGGTACTGAAAGGCGCACCTTTCAGCAGGTAAATTATTAGAGTGGCTTAGTCTTAGGGGCACCTTTTATCGTTGTAGTATGCGCATTACCTCTGAGCTTGCCTTATTACTACTGCGGTGCATTTGTTGCGACGACAAACACTGTAGTTATTATGTATTTCAATAACTTAACTGTATTGAAGCCGATGTGTCTGTCCGATGTATACGTAGAAGGAAACACTCACATGAGCGAAGTAAGTAGCGATTATGTTGTCTGAAAAGAGTTGGAAAGCAATTTTATTTGTCGAGCGCAGGACAGTGGACTAACAAATGTTGGTCTTGCGCGCGGCGTGCTTACATATATAGGACGTGCAGACGTAACGGAAAAAGAACATCCGTGAGCAGAGATTTCGGCTCATGTTAAAAAAACACCCTGCTGGAATTGACTCGGAGACACCTACGTACGGCCTGCCTCAAAAGCCGTGCGCGACTTCTGGAACGGAGAAAGTTTCTTTTTTTTTTTCTTTTTTCGACGACCCCGTGCGTAGCTGCTGGTCGGACCGGAAGGTGGGCGCTCGGGGTTCACACTTGTCGGGCGCTTCGCTTAAGCAACACGCCGGGCGAGGGAAGAAGTCGAGGCGAAGAGGAGGAACGGCGCGATAAGTTCTCGGCGGGCGCGCGTCACTGTTTGCCGAGACGCTGGCGGTGTGACGGCAGGGGAGGAACTGTGGCCCGTCACGAGACGCAAAAGAGTTTGGAGGAAAGCGAGCCTCCCCTCCCTCCGCCGACATCCCCTCGACGCTCGTTTCCACCCTGCTCTCTTATTTTTCTGGGCGACCACTCTGCGGAGCGAGCACTTATCGCCGCCGAAGGAGAGGGAGGCGGCGCCAGTGACGACGCTCCCTTCTTTGCCGTGCATAGCGCTGGACGCGCGTTAAGCAATAAACGTCTGGAAGAAAAGTGGGCGCGCGTGGTCACGCCGAACAGGGAGGAGATAGGAAACGCGAGGACGGATGGAGTGGGTTCTTATTCATCGTGACGTCTGAACCGGCGCTAGCGACGAAAGACAATTGGAAGAAAGGCACAGGACAGGCGTTGCCTGACCGGTGCCTTGTTCTGTGTCCTGTCCTCGACCAGCACTTGCTCCGTGTCTTCCTTACGTGGCATGCTATCTCCCATCGCTGCTCGCGCAGTGCGATCAAATGGCACAACTCTCCATAGTTCGTAGGAAGCGCACTTTGCATTTTGCAAAACGCGGTGTGCTGCAGCTAATGAATACGAGTCCTCTCCTCGACCAATATCGGCTCTGGTGGGCTGCAGGGGAGAATTGTTGGGCTTGTACGGTTTCTGATTTACGTAAACGACTTTCCATGATTAAGTCATCAAAACATTCGTTCGCCTCTTGGCTGGTGACTGCACATTTCACCGAGTGATCTCTTGTAACGGTGACAAAACAAAAGTTCATAGTGAGCTCGCACGGAATATGTGGCTGGTGCGACACGTAGCATATATAAGCAGCTCAGTGACAAAAATGGGCAAAGTGATGACGGTCTCAGGCAGTAGTGCAGACACTAACAGTAGCGGCTATACTACATCGAAGGCATGGTACTTGAATAATTAAGCGGCATCTCAAAAAAAAAAAAAAGAACCTCGCCGTCTTGGCAAATGCGCATTTATTACACTGCTGACAGCGCTAAAAGCATAATTGGATAATTGCGTCGTAAATTTTCGAGGGCACCGTCATCGCGTAAACTGACACACTATAAAACCTTAGTTCGGTCTGAGAATATGCATGCTCAGTTTAGGACCTAGGTCATGAATCTTTCACGAAGTTTTGAACCGCAGCTCTCGTCTAAATTTGACCTACTTCCCTCACTTTCCGAGTTTTTCACCTATGAAAGCCGCACGACCTCCTTTATCATTGAGCACGTTGGAAAACTTTCGCACCGGACACTGCATCATAAATTTTACCAACGCGCTGCTCTCCCGTCCGACATTACGTCATCACACATTGATCATCTGCTCAGAGTTGATGCCCCACAGTGTCCCCCTGTATGTTTTCTTATTATTCCAAAAACTGCAAGCAAGTGGAACCACTTCTCTGCCTTCACTGTCGCCTTGACTGCCATTACAGCTTTTAAATCTGCCGTTCAAGACTACTGCTGATGTTGCTTATTCGCTGTTTGATTCGTTACAATTAAAAGCGGATGTCCATATTATTTTACTGCCCTTGCAGCACCTTCGCAAAAAAAAAAAACAGAAAACCCTATTTTCTATAAACGTACACATGATCTTCGGGGCACTGGAACAACAGAAATGTAAACTAGTGCGCCGAAAAAAAAATTACCGCA
The DNA here is from genome assembly GCF_055824585.1 of Amblyomma mixtum. Classification (NCBI taxonomy): domain Eukaryota; kingdom Metazoa; phylum Arthropoda; class Arachnida; order Ixodida; family Ixodidae; genus Amblyomma; species Amblyomma mixtum. Next base: position 142,742,242 of record NC_143014.1, on the reverse strand, counting down.
AGTCTTCACAGTCACTTGTGTAAATAGTGGCAATCAATGAAGTTCCCCACAAAGAAAACTTCAGTTAACTGCCAGTCAAACTTATTCAGTTTGACTGGCAGGCAAAGCTAATGATGTAAAGTATCTCGCACCTTCCGAGATACTTTACCATCTATTTATTTTCTTCCCATTTATTTTCTTTTTTTGGTCTATGCGTTGATATTTAATCTAGAAAGTTTGCTGAAAAATACTTCGCCTTTGGTACACTACCATAGCGTGCTTTTCGCATCCGCTTGTAGCGTTCGAATGCTATTCTGAGCAATACCTCTGGCTGCTCGCTATTAATTAGGCAGCCGTGGATAACCGGAAACAGCAAGAAAATGGGGGGGGGGGGGGGGGGGGGGGAGAGTGAATGACGCCCTCGCCATCAGGGAGACTGCCGCACTGGCTTGTGCTGAAGCTGCTGCTGCTGCTGCTGCTACTACTACTGCGGTTGTTAGCAAAAGCGCCCTGACGCTATCGTTTTGTGCACACCCTATACCGTGTTTTGGTGTCGAGTTTCCAGGGAGCACCCTTTCGTTTCGACGCCTGCCAACATCCACGTACAGAGCAAACGATCCTTGCTGAGTGGCTGAAACACCGCGTCAGGATCTGCCTGTCGTTTATTTTTGTTTGGTTTCACTGCGTTGTTGCGCCCCGCCACCCCCGAATTAGAATAAAGGCGTGACATGCGTGCCAAGAGAGTCTAGTGTTACTACGAGGGCTGCACCGCCACGCCATCATTTAACTTTCTGACTCGCCTGCTGTCAGTATAACCTCGCCCCCCCACTCACCCGCCTCTGCACGGACCACCGTGTTCTCGGCCGTCGTGTCAGACCGAAGCAGCGGCTGAGAGCGAAAAGCCTCGCGAGCGGACGCGAAGCACGTGTCACCGGCGTGGTCTCTGCTGCGCGGCTCTTTGGGCGAGAACGGCTGGGACAGAGGGTGGCCGCAAGGACCTTTGTCGCCAATGGCTTTTGCTTGCCACAGCTTGGAGAGTCGATAAAGGCCGAGAGGGCGAAAGCTCTCTGCTGTATGTTCACTCGCTTGCTTCGGTTTGGATTGCGCTGGCGAACTAAGAGCGCGCAGAGGAGAGTTGCGAGCGGACGAATACCAGATGTTCCCGACTACGTGAGCATTGGTGAATTTGGCCGCGACGCTCAAACCGAGTCGGATGTGTCCCTGCCTACGACGGCCTGAGTCGATGTCCAGCCGGAGTTTCTTTTTCGTAAGACTCAGCTTTCAGCGAGGTGAGAGTGCAAAACTGAGCAAGTCAGCAGTACTGCCGGACTCGTCTGCTTGTTGTTTACATTCGTGTCACGATCACCTCGACGTTGCAGTGCAACAAACAGATAGCTGAGGACGTACCAGCTGCGAAAAGCGGGGAGCGCTTCGGAAGAAAGCAGATACCAGCAGCTTAACGTCTTTGCGTCCTGTGTGTGAAGAACCCGCGGGGCGGGTCTTTAGTAACCCCGTTCTTTCGTCGTCTCTCAGACCCGCTGTTGAGTTTATTCACTGTCACTCGAGGCGGCGGGGGCGTCGCATATTTCCAGGTCCGTCGCTTGGTGGCGACCGCGTTCGTTTCTGGGTCGTTCGTGCCGCTGAATCTCTTTGCTTCGGATACGGTGGCGCTAGCAAGGTGCGCCCTCGCTCTGAATAAATGTTGAAGCGGGGTTTTACGTCCCACAGCAGTGCCCGCAGGCCGGCCATGAGGGGCGACATTGGTGGCCTGGCCTGGCGGAGCTGTGAAGCGCGGCCGGATGTCTGGGGTCCGCTTCGTATGCACCGAAATCTCGTCGCTCAGCGTGATGTGTTTGTATCCCCAGCCAGTGCCAAAACATAGCCGCCTCGTCCGCAAATAGCCCTTGGGGTCTCCGAATCTCGAACGCGAAGTGCGCCTATAGCCGGCGCCGGGTGGTGCGGAGGCTTTGCCAATGCTTTACAGGCATAGGGGATCGTGAGTACTGTCGCGCCGAGATGCGGAACACCTGCAACACGCAAGCTGTGGTGGGGTGTTTCCTTCACGATGTTGTCGTGTCACGCCCTTGTCTTTTGCGCTGTTTCCTTCACTTGACGATGCAGCGCCCATAAAAAGTTTTCCACCCCGCTGAAAGGCGGGGATGCGTGCAGTTTTTATTGTGGCGATTTCAATGGCTGTATGAATTCGCGCAGACGGTCGGCGACAGGTTGTTGGGGGTCTTATACTGAGCTTTAAACTCGGTCACAAACTGCATGGCGCCTGTCTGTGCGCCCATGCCTCTCTGCTGTTTCCCTGTTATCTCGAGAGGGGCGCAGTCAGAGAAATTTCAGCGGAAAGTGATCTTTTTGGTGGCTTCTGTGATGCAACATAAAAAAAGAACAATGTAGTGAAACAGAGTGGTCAACTGATTAGCCTTCTTATGTGGGCATATATGCCCGGCAATTCGCAGTCGAGGCCAGCACTCGAAAAGCGCGGAATGCATGGTCTCACTGCCTCCGATTCGTGGCGTCCTGAACTCTTAGGGCAGGAGTGGGAAATAGCTCGGCAGCTAGCATGAAAAGCATGATCTGACTTGCGGCGTCTCATTTTACGACTCGAACCTTGGCTTCCTCAGCGTAGGCATTTGCGCCCCTTTTTCATGGAACCCTTAGAGGATCCTTTCTGCGAGACACGTTTCTTCACACGTTGTCTCCCTCTAATCCTATTACACCGCAAGTGCCAGGTGCAACGTGTATGGTCAGTTGTGGAAAGAGACACAGGTGGTGGGCGCGTAGCCTTTTCTTCCGGTTTCTGTCAGATGGCCTACTATCTACCGGACTATTTTCGTCTGAATAATAAAAAAAATCGCCAGCGCTTTCCTTGGTTTCAAATTGAAGGCTCTTACCTAAATACCGTGGCGAGTCGCTTGTTTCATGCGTTTTTCTGCTCACATATACAGAGTTCTGAAATATATTCAGTTTTAATGAATAAAGATTTGTCATAAAAAAGCCGTAATAGTTTTTGAGGCTGAATGAGTTGGCCAGATGGTCATCTTGGTCATTCATATTCGTCAAATTATTTATTAAGTACTTTACACATCCTAATTAACTTTTGAATTGAGGTTATTGAATTTATTGTATTCGGTAGTGATATACCCGCACGCATAGCGCAGGTGTCATGGGCTGCAGCGTTTTTTTATCCGCCTTTCTCTCCTTTGCTGCAGTGCACACTGCGGGGGACGCAAGGGGCCGACGAGTCGGTGGGCCCCGCGCGAATGCATATGGGCAGAGATAACGATAACGGAAACTTGACAAACGGTAAAGGTCAGACATAACAAAAATAATAATAATACACCGCCGTCACGAATGCTCTCCGTACTTGACGTGGGGTTCACCGAAGATTACTTGTTGAGCCGTACACCCGGGATAGCTAACCGCTGGGACTGAAACTAAACGAACGACTAAAATGCGGCAGCAAAGTAGCGATACCTCGTCTCGCACCGAAGGCAGCGTAAAAGTGCCTCAACTGATTGAAGAGGAAGCCAAGGGAATTTTACTGCAGCTTCTGACGTTCAGTCTTCACTTCTCGCGATGTTTCCCCGCTTGCTGCTGTCGACGCTTTCTAGGCGCATGATATTCGTCCGCTTCCAGGGGCCGGCCGGCGAAGGGCGCCGAAGAGGTGCACAATGTGTCCGCTGCGCGGGCGGCCGCCTTCCTGTCGGCAGCTGCGATAACCGCGTGGTCGCTCGCTGCGCTTGTTTACACAGGGCCGCCCCGCAGCCCGGAGCACCGACCGTAGCCCGCCCGGTTTGTTTTGATCCTCGCCGCCTGCGTGAGATAAGCCTCTCGTCCGTGGCCGTGGCTGTTTATCGTCCTCCAGCCGCGCTGCATCTCATTGCGCGGCTGCCTTAGCGAACGCGCGCCGTTTCGTAGTCTGCCGAGACGGTCAAGGGATGCACGACTGGCTCAAAATTAACTGCCGCGCACCTTTGCTGACGGGCGTTGCCTCAACCGATGCCAGGAAAAAGCGCAGGTCCTTAATTGCTGCGTCGAGGAGTCAGGTGTAGTCGCTTCTCGTTTCGAGCGCAAAACAGCCGTTTGGTTGCGGACATGTGCAATTTCTACATTATGTCGCTGAGGTAAACATATTTTAATGGGGGTCAAAAGCTTTCTTTAAGGCCTGCGCTTGCCAGACGTGGCAGAAAGTCCCAAATCAGCAGCCCCTACTTTAGTGTGCGGCCCAATAAGTTGAATCTTATTTTCTTATTCGCCCAATGAGATTATGTCGTTCGTAGAAACAGAAATAAGCGCCATCGCTGATGAAATGCTATGGTAGGGTTACCGGCGACGTAGGGCCGTGATTTACTGAGTGCGAACAAAATCTTTCTAAAGGAGATGCCTTCTATATTCGGGGCTGCAAAGTAGCGGAAGCGTGAGACCGTGGGGGCGCAGACCAGTGTTTCCGCAAGCCATCACGGTCTGTTGCCGTAGCCCCTGCTTCCCTTCATGCAGCGTACGCTTGATCGTCCTGCGACGGCACGGTCAATGCCGGTGATGCGGTGCGGAGGCAGCGCTCCCTGGTCGGGGAGAGCACGACCCTGAGTGGCTTGTTGACGGAACGCGCGTCTCCCGCTGCTTTTCTTCCTTCCCTCCGCCGGCGTCGCCGTGGAGGTGCGCTCCGATGCCGGTTTTCCTCACCTTGGCTCCGGCGGAGCGATCACGCGAGCGAGCGGGCTCTCCTCCCGGCGCCTTCCCGCCACGCGCACGCTGTGGGCCGCGTGTATCCCGTGACCGAGGCGGGTGGAAGTGCGCAGCCGGCGGCGGGCCTTTCTTTATGGCGGCCTTTCGCAACAAGGTGGCACCACCGGCGAGCCGCAGCAGCGCCGGCCGGTACAGATCTCTCGCGGTCGCGGGAAGACGTCGTGACCCTGGAGAGAAAACAAAGCCCAAGTTCCGGCTTTCTCGCAGCCCGCGGAACACTCCGAGCGAGCGAGCGCACAAGAAAGGTGGCAGCGCTCCGTCAACGTTCGGTCGCTCCCTCTCCTTTGGGCGCTCGCACGCACCATTGCCCGTGGCGTTTGTCTGAGCGAAAGCGTAAAAATACGCTCAAGGGTACCGGAAAGGAGAGATGGCTCCAGACGTCTGCCGTCTTCGATACAGCGTTCGCTTCGCTTCTCGTCAGCCACACGGCAGCCACTCATCTGCTGAAAAGGCTGCCGAGCTGCCGCACCGTAGGTCTGCATGCAGGGGGGCGAAGCTGAGCGAGCAAAGCGGTCCGCACCTGTAGTGGCCATCTTACTACGCATTATTGCTGCCAGCACAGTTTTTCCTTGCTACGTCAAGGTTCGGTAAAGGCTTGAACTTGAATCCCGAAAACTGTAGCAGAAAAATTAAGTCTTATGCGTATTTTCCAGCTTTTAAGTATGCTTTGGGATGTTTAGGGCACTGAATGGGGCCCTTTTATTTAATATCAGACGACTGTGAACGATGTTCACGAATAAACGCTTTAGAAGTGTCGGTTTCAAAGTTCCGTTTTCGAGCGCGGTTTCGGACTGCTAAAGGGGATAACGCTGTGGGATTAAGACAGCTAAAGAAAGGAGCCGCGTACAACAGAGCCACTCGCGCCCTCGTGCACCGCGATGCCACCTTCGAGCGTTGTATGCAAGGCAAAAGCTCTGAACGTCTCAGGCATCTTGCATCACCTGTGAGTAAACGTGCCAAATGATACATCTGCACATTGGTGCCACTAGTAACGGTTGATTGGTGTTCTCAGTAGCGCTTAATTGCGTTTCGAAGCACGTTTTGCAGCACTAATTCATGCGCTAAGTAAAGGGGTCAGTGTTTCGTGCATTTCTGCTTCCACCCACCTACTTATATGCATAGACTGGCAAGCTGCTGTTACTGTCGCTTGTGATGATGCTGTGAGCGCTGATGTGGACGAATAATCCCGTTATGAGCTCGTTGCGCTCGTTGACGGAGCAGTTGCGCATGGCCTCCGCCGCTGCGTCAGAGGTTCTGGCTTCACATTGCACCCCGGGTTTTTTCAGCTTTGCTAGTTAGTGCTTCACGCACTAAAAAATCCTGGATGCGGGCCTGATCAGTTGGCATGGGTAGGCTTTCTGTTTTAACGCTACAGCGTTAGAACGGACGTTCGGAGGAATAGCCGTGCGTGTTATCGCACTAATTAAGGATAGATTGACAGGGTTGTGACGTCACACGTTCAGCTGTGGAATGAAAATCATTAAAACAATTCGAGTTAAATTGTGACTATGAGGTCGTAGCATGACCTAACATTATGACATGTGAGAATGTAAAGTAAAATTAATCACGCTGAAAACTGGGTTATTTGTTGGGAATTGAACCCATGGCCCTTGGGCTGCGAATCAAACACGCTACCCATAGGCCATTGAGGCACGTTCTTGCTGTGTATCACATGGTCTAGGATGCCTACCCATGTATGCTAATGAGTGTGTTTAATTAGAAAGAGGTACTAATTAAGAAATAAAGTAGCGAATAACCATTAGCGCTAATCGCCGCGGTGGCTCAGTGGTTACGGCTCTCGGCTGCTGGCCCGAAAGATGGGGGTTCGATCCCGGCCGCGGCAGCCTAATTTCCATGGAGGAAAAATTCTAGACGCCCGTGTGCTGTGCGAGATCAGTGCACGTTAAAGAACCCCAGGTGGTCGAAATTTCCGGAGTCCTCCACTACGGCGTCCCTCATAGCCTGAGTCGCTTTGGGACGTTAAACCCTAATAAGCCAAACCAAGCCAAACCAAACCTAAACCAAACCATTAACGCTGTCGCGTCATACTTTTGAGGCGGAGGTTAAGTATCCCCCTGATTTTTCCACCGTCGTTCAGCGTAAACCCTCCCTACATGCTAGCATGCTGCGAAAGCTCTGGCATCGCTGCAGTGTCTGGCATTTTGTGCGCTCGGTTTGTCTGTAGTCGTTTGTCGTAAATCAACCGTTCTAGTTCCCAGAACAGACGAACAACACGAAACCCTGACTGGAACCCTTAACAACCGCTCACGTGCGCTGTGGTATCGGGCCATCTTGACTGCATCGCCGCGCATCGATCCTTTGCGGGGCTGCATACAGATCGGGTATCGCGTCGTCTCTGAACCTTGAAGGAGGCGACTTCGATGTTGTTGGTATAAATTGGGTCAGTCCGCCGACGGGTTGCGGGCGATTTTACGCGGTCAACAAAAACGCGTACAGTGCGCAGCTCACTGGAGATCCGCGCGTCTGCGCCGTGAATTCAGTAAAAGCTGTGTGTATATTCGCGTTTCTTTACATGATTTGCAGAGGCTGTCTTGGAATGCTGAGAGCGGTGCTTTTCATTTGCTTCACGGCACAGTTTATGGAACAGAACGGGCTACTGGTTGGTTGGTTGGTTTATGGGGTTTAACGTCCCAAAGCGACTCAGGCTATGAGAGACGCCGTAGTGGAGGGCTCCGGAAATTTCGACCACCTGGGGTCCTTTCACGTGCACTGACGTCGCACAGTACACGCGTCCTCTAGAATTTCTCCTCCAAAGAAATTCAACCGCCGCGGCCGTTATCGAACCCGCGTCTTTCGGGTCAGCAGCCGAGCACTATAACCGCTGAGCCACCGCGGCGGCTTAGAACGGGCTACTGTACGGCCTCTTGTCAAAATATAAAGCAAACGTGGTTCGCTTCTGTTTTACTTTAGAAGTAGACAGCTAGCCCCAGTAATAAGTTTTACTGAGGTTTTCTTCAGTTTCGTGCAGTGGGGCTCTCAATAATTATAGTGAAAAAAACAGTCCTAATCTTCGGAGCGGTCAGAGCAGGAGTTCCTCCTACCTTCAAGGTCTGGAACACTGGCGAATGGCGATGCATGATGAGCCCGCTGCATGGCCCGGAAGCAAACCCTGTGAGCTGCATATTCTTAACAAAGTTTGTGCCTTGTTTTGCGTACTGTGCGTCCGCCGATTGACACCTTTGCTTTTTTTTCGCTTGCTTTTTACTTTGCCAGATGGCAATCATGCACGTGCAGAGATAAAGACGGGTTTTATGCAGATACTTGGCGCAGCGCCTGTAAGTGGTGAGGAGAGAGAGAATGAGCGTTTTTTGACTAATGCGCTTGATCAGCTGCACGGCTCTCCACTTGAAGCACATACATTCGAGTTGGACGCAGCTTCGTTTCCAACTCGAGATCGGTAGCCGTGCTGCTGTTCTGCTTACGCGCAGCCGTTGCACGCCTCCCCTCTCCGCCGCAGTCACTCCATCGTTCCGCCCCACACGCGCGCGGAACAAACGGCGCTTTCTTCGCGACGAATCGGGCGCTCTCTGGAAGGCGGTGCGCCGCCGAGTGCCTCGTCTCCGGCCCGCTGCCTGCGGACGCACCAGGGGCGCCGTCGCCAGGCGGGCGCGTGCGCGACTTCAGCAGCCATTAGTCACCGCGCCCTCCCCAACCTCCGAGGCTCATTAGCTTCGCATCTGTCTCTTCCGGGCCGGGCTAGGCGGCGCCGCGGCAACGCCATTTGTTTTCGCCGCATGGGCTGCTTGCAGTGCGCGCTCTGATGCATTCGACAAATTGCTGCGTCAGAGTGACCCCGCTTCCCCGCCGTGCGTCGAAGGGCTGAGCTGGCGATGTGCGTCGATCTTGGCAGCGGTTTCGGCTACTTCTGCTGCCTCCCCCCAACACCCTGTACCCTGTCCTCCGGCCTGCCTTCTCCGCGAAGGAGCGTATACATAATACTTACGTGCCCGCCAGCCGCCCCCTGCGATGTTTTTAATAGAACGACTAATGACTGCGATGACCCGTGTGCGCATCATGCATAGGCGTCTTAGCGGGGCCGATAATCTGTGCGCTCCCCTTCTTGGATTCAGCAGATCGGGTGCGCCACTCACGTTGCATGTGTGGGAGAGCCGTGGAGTGGGATGCGAGCCAAGGTTGTAAATGGCGCACAAATTAGTTCGCGTAGCAAAGCGTACGCTCGCTGAGGAAGGCAGCGTCGCCTTTTTCTTTAATTTTATTAAGGTGGGCGAAGGGATATTGGCACTTGGAGGTGACACAGCCCTCATTACTCGCCGCGTACTACGCAGAAAGAACACTATTATCCTGACCGCATCATGACCGTCTGAGAGGTAGGATGTCAGCAGTCCTACGCGGTTATTGTGAGCGGAGGCTTCCATAGTGGTATAGTTTCAACAACGTCGTTGTACACTTTGCTGATAATACCCGCTCAAGCACACACTCTCCCTCGCTTCTGTAGGCGCGTTGCTGCGATGCTCACGGTATTCATGCCCTTTTGCGTTGTTCCTATAGAAGCTCCGTTCGCGGTAGCGGGTTGGACAAGGCGAGTTTACACGGGGTTGACCCGGTCCCCAACGGGAAGGGGAGAGGGGTTTAAGGAGTGTATTTTACCACTACTAGCCTCGGTCTAGCTCCGCCCGTGTACAGACCTTCGTACAGACCACTGAGCCACCGCGGCGGCTCTAGTGTTCTATTTAGAGTGTACAGATAACAAGGTTATACTTCTTATGGTAGACAGTGGCTAGTTCCAAAACACTGCGGCTTCTGTACGAAGCAGGTTAGGCCTAGCAACACCAAACGAGCGGTGCATTGCCAGACGCCGGCGGGCGGCACGTCGCCGCAGGAAGCGCATCAGTATATTGGATGCAATATTTTTCTTCTAGGTCACAGATAAGCTTACCTATTGCCATTTTCTATACATCGAATTTTAGATATGTCCAACTATTTTGCGACCCCGTTCGAGTTTGATATATCCGGGTTGCTTCGCCGAGGTACCTTGTGTATCGTCATCGCAGCAAAAAAAGCGTTGGTACATTTTGGTACTTTGTACACAAAGATTAGGAGTTTAGAGGGACGCCGAAAGTTGCTGTCTTGATGTGCGTGAGAGGTGTATTACGGAGCGAGTGAAGAGTATAGAGTCTTTCCTTTCGATGAACTTATCGCACGAATGGTATCCTAATCAGCCAGCGCTGATCACAGGCTGTTTCGAGTTCTCTTCGTGTCAGCCTTGCGAGACGCGACGTGCAGTTCTCCACAATTTCGTGCGCTGCAGCGTGTAATTCGCAGTACAATCTTTCGATCGCGCTATGGCATCGAGTTGGAGGTTAGGCCGCGTATCGACAAGGCCGCACGAGAACAGCACGTCACCACGTCGTCTCAGGTTATATTTGCCCCTTCAGTTTGGCCTCCGACGTCCTGAAGCGTCGGCATGCACATTGCCCTCGTGCATTTCGACCATCCAACTGTGCACGCGATGCCAGCCCCTGACGTCAGCAGCACATGTGGACACGCAGTGCTGCAAGGTACTGCAACGCCTTCGTGATCCGCGTAGGCGGCTCAAGTATCGGATATGCAGCGCCCGTCCCGCGCTGCGTGAGAACCTTCGCATATGTTGACTGACAGGCAGATTCGGGGGCGCTGTCTTACGCCGACAGTGTGCGGCCGCCCCGTCTGTGTTTCATACGTAGTTTGCTGCCCACGCACCGGCACGCAATGTCTGAGTGCCTGTGACTGCGGCTCCTGTTGCTGCTCTCATTGCTTGGCTTGTCGTTGTTGCCGTCGTCGCCGCCGTGTGGCGCTTGCTCGATCGCCCCAGGTTTCGCCGCGCGCTTAGCCGACGATGCGAGCTTCAATTACAAAAACGCTGCTGCGCGAGGAAGGAGAGTGCGACCCGCAAAAACGAGCATAAAGGCATATGTTGCAAGCAGACTGCATAAAACTAATGCTCTTCACGTAATAGCCACGGAGGCTGAAGGATTACAGTGCGGTATTTTAGTCTGGTAGTCATGGTCATCGGCCGAGCTGTTCTTATTACAGATCGAGGTGTCTTACAGCGGTCTCCGATTTCCCCTATCGAGCGCCAACTATACGGCCGCGCAATCCCATCCAGAAAAACTCCTAATCTCATCACTCCTCTCGCACTCGGATACGTTTTCCTTCTCTTTGTGGCCTTTGTGTCTGTGTATTACATGTCCTGCAGAAGTCCAGAATTCCTCGTCTCAGTAGCGGCCGGAACACCATCAACTCACATCTGCTTTTTCATTCACGTTCCTTGCTTTCCGCCTCTCAAATGCAGGAGGTCTTCTGTGTGCGAAATAAATAGTCACGTAACAATGAGAAAGGAAGTTTCGCCGCTGGAGAGCGCAACCTCTCCGAAGAGAGTGCAGAGAGCCTGGTGTTTTTTTTAGAAGTGTCATCAGACAGAAGCGGATGAATTTTAACACTCAGAAGCGCCGGAGCGCCACCGCACTCCGTGCATGCTCGTCGTGTTGATCAAACACTCGATGAGACGGTGACCAATTCGTCGCGAAAGCAAGCAGAGCTCGTCCGGCAAAGAAGAGAAGCATAAAAAAGGCAGGAAAATTAACTAGACGTGTGTCCAGTTGGCCGCCCTCTATTCGTGGAGAGGGGATTAAAGGCAGTGAAAGAGAAGATGTAAAGAGAAAGAGGAGGAAAGTGTGACGCATGGCCATGGGTCCGTGGTGGTCAATAAGAACAGAGAACGGTCGCAGTGCGTCCATTGGCAAAGTGCCGAGAAACGCCAGGCCTGTGTCAGTGGATTGGCCGTGCTGGAATGGTCGCGGCAATTTCGCCGTTTGCATGCGCAATGCACAGAAACGACGAGGCCGCGCAGAAAATTCCCGCATGAAGCAGAAAAATGAACGCAAGAAATGGCGGCATTTCGTATCTATAGAACCCGCTTGCAGGAAGTTGGAGAAACACTAATTAGGCCGGACCAGCGACGCGTTTGCTGCGCGGGCTCTCGGTGATCTCCATCGAGTTCCTATGTATACGCTATAGTTTGCCGGACCTGCGCGTCCGTTGGTGGGGCCTTTCTTGGACGTTTACGCATCAGAAGCAGGGACGTGCTATGATGCCACCTGTCCTCGTGATTTGCAGGGAACAACAGCGTGTCTGGAATTATTTCGACGGCTCAGAACACATATCGGGATCTAATGGGCAACACAGAAGCAGGAATTACTTCCGCACACGCTCTCTCGATGATAAGGACAGCCTATTTCATGCCGTCATTTCCTCCGAATAGCGCCGAAACGACGAGTGCAGACAAGCGTAGTGGATACGTATTCCGCGCCAACAGATCGGTGTGTCATGCACAACATTCTCGGACAAGAATTTTGAATATTGAAAAATTGTAAAGATACTCTTAAGGAAATATTGGAGGTAATGGTCCATTCTTTTGATATGTAGCGAAATCTTTCTTTCAGCCTGTTTCCGTCGACTGTATCAAGTAGTTAAGACTGCCGTAGAAAACCGACGGGGAACGCTTTTGACGATAGCAAAAACGTTAATAGCAAATAAAAAAAAAAATTCAGGGGGCACTTTGACTGTCTAAAGTGCGTAGAGGCGAAAGCGTTTTCCGAACCACTTTCGCTGCTTCTGTGGCACTGGTGGCGTCACATATAATTGAGTACTAATTACTAAGTGATGACAAATCACTAATTACTGGTTAATTACTGATTAATGTCTGAATACTAATTAACTGCTAATTAATGACGCTTAAGCTTCGCCTTTAGGAGTGGAACGCGACAGCGTGTTGTAGCGCTGCCAGGGAGTCCACGGAACGCCACCACCCGTTCGGCGCGATGCCTTGCCCTTTGAACGCAACGCTTTTTGAGGAAAGGAAATGGCGCAGTAATTCTCTGTCATCTCGGTGGACACCTGAACCGCACCGTAGAGGAAGGGAGGAAGTGGGAGTGAAGGAAGACAAAGAGGGCCCGTAATGAAGGAAATGAAAATTGTATTTGAGGAAAGGAAATTACGCAGTAACTGTCTCGCATATCTCGGTGAACACCCGTCAAAATTCAGGGGGCACTTTTTTTACCTAAAGTGTGGTCACTGATGTGGTGTTAAGATGTCAAGCTTCGCCTCTAAGAGTGGAACGCGACAGCATCTTGCAACGCTGCCAGGGAGTCCATAGAACGCCATTGCCCATTCGGTTCTACGCCTCGCTCGTCGGTAAATTGGTTTTTGAGGAAAGGAAATGTATCTGTCTCTCATATCTCGGTGGACACCTAAACCTCTCCGGAAGGGAAGGGAGGAGGATGGGAGTGAGCGAAGACACCGTATTCACTAGACGCGCCTTTGTTCATTCCAAACCATCGAGCTGGCATGGCGGAGTGGATAGCATGCTCGTCTCGCACGCCGAAGACCGGGGTTCGATTCCCGAGCTCGACCAATTTCCTACTCCGTTTTATTTATTCATATGGCCTGACTAGAAAAGTTAATTAGGCTAATTGGGTAATTAGGTAATTAACTAAGCTCAGTCCCACTTACTTGGAGCATCAGTATACGATCCCTTCAATTGGTTGCATGGTTACTAGGCAAAGTACAATTGGCCCCGTTTGAAATTCGCGCACTGTGACGTCACAGTCGTTTCGACCAATTGAAAAGCGTGACATTTTCTGTCGACAACTGCTGCTTACAACGATGAGGCATTAAAGGCTTTCGCCTTAATAAAAATTGCAAGACTGTCATCGGGTGGTTTGCAAATATACTGATTGTTATAGTGAAATCTTACATTATGTAAAAAAATTGTGTTCATAAACTTATTCCTTTTCAGAAATGTTTTTGAGCACGCATTTGCACAAGCTGTGTATTTGACAGGCAACGCGTTGCGTCTGATCCTTGTTCCAGAGTGCAAAATGTGCAACTGTGGGCCCCTAAGCCAGACACCTCTTTCTGTGGCACGGTGCCACTAAGCATAGTTTCTGAATTCGCTGTCGCGGGAAGTTGTTCGTTATTACATGCACGTATATCATTAAGCCCATTTCAGCAAGTATATGCGTTACCATTTCTGTGCCCTACGTATAGCTCGCAACTGTGCCGTCTCGGCTCCCGGTTCTTTCCCTGGAAGGTACTTCTTAAAGAAATCGGTTCGTTCGCGCCCCCTCCAGCAGCGTTCACAGTGCCCGAACTCACGCTTCTGCTCTCGCCCTGGCATTTGCGCCTTGGTCCCGGCCGCTTCGCTGCGCTTTGCATGCCTCGCTTTAACGGGGGCGATAGACAGCGTTCCTCAGTACAGCGACAGCTGTTAGCGGTATACTGCCGCCGGGTTCCGTGGCGTCGGCAGACACAATGCGTCCCCGCGCCATTAGGGACATTTAGAATTGGGCGACCTTATCGATTAGAGAGATAGCGGAGTAGCAGGGCACCATTGAGCATGCGCAGGATATTAACGCCCTTCGGGCTCTTGTTCTGCGCATGCGCTCTGGCGTCCCGCTATTCCCCTAATCGATAGCGTCCCTCTGTTCCAAGTCTCTTTTGTCGCCTTTCTCGCAACTTATTTAAAGGGAAACTGAGAACAAATAGAGGTTGACATGTATCATTAGAGCACCATGTTCTAATCACGAATAAATCGCTCTCACCGAAAGCGGAGCCTTTATAAGCTAGAAAAGACCAGAAAACTTAACTAGGTGCCGCCGATTTGGCAAGTAAAATGCGTGCATCGACACCGATTTGTTCGCGCGGATCCCAGATGCTACTTCACACCGTCAGTAGACGTTTTTAGTAAAGCCCTTTCCACAGGGCGAGGAAGATGTCGGAACCCGCCCTCTACTACGGGCTGTTGCAAACCGGTTCCGCTGCCGTTTCCACGACGCTAGCGCGGGGGGCAACAGCCCAGCAAGCAATAACGTAGGCGTATACCGCTTTACCGGACCTCTCCTGCGCATGCGCAATGGCCTCGCCTGTCTTCAACCATGCTACGGCGCGTGCGCAGGCGTCGATCGTCCGGTAAACCGGTACGCGTCTCCGAGAAAACCTCTCCGGTATGCAAAAACTTCTATTTGAGGCTTTTAGCATAGCGGCGACGTACTACTCTAGACGTGTAACGGTTTACCGGAGGCGGGCTGCGCACGCGACTAGCCTCGCCTGGCCGCACCCCTTCCTCTGCGCGTGCACAGGAGACGTCCCGTAAACAGGTGTACGTCTATGCTAGTACGCCTTCGCTATGCTAAAAGCCTCTATCCCCTTCAAAACTGTGGCAACCCGCCCTTTTCAGAAAGGACGTCACGAGTTTGAATCGACTGGAGGGAAGATTTTAAATTTCAACTTTCCCGGCGATAAATCCATTTCTTGCTGCGGTACAAACGTGTGCATAGCTACAAGGAGCCAGTGAATAAATTTTTTCTGATAAGAATAATTGTATGGAGCTTCTCTCAGTGTCCCCTTTAACTTTGAACAATTTCGCCAGCATCATATTGCCGCGCATCTTTGTAGTTTGTTCGTTCACGCTCAAAGCCGCCCGCAGGCGGCTTTATCATTTTGTTTGTGACGCGAGATACGACCAGACTTATCTCGATTGATCGCGGTCACGAACAACTGCTTCCACGTTTTTCCAGATTGTTGTAGTTGCTTTTGGTTCCTTATGTCGAAGGTCACTTGCCAGCTTTAAATTGAGCGCGGCCATGAACTGCAGGCATTCTCTTCGACGACCGCCGAGCACGGCTGTTGCTTTCGCCGCCGCCGAGTCATTCAGTCCATTGTGGGCGCAGGTCAGCCCAATAAACAGTTTTCTTTTATAAGAATTTTTCGCTCTCTTCCTCACTGCCTGGACTGCCGTCACCACTACGTGACAATATAAGGCACAGAGCACAGGCAGCCATAAACTTGTAGTCGGTGATGTGTGCAGTTGCACATACCTGTGTTGACATTTGCTGTCGCAAATACAGTCGCTTCTTTCCCCTTGGTGAAGGCGTTTTCATATTTGTTATTACTGAATTTGAGCGCAAACTGCAACCTTTGAGTATATCCACACTAACGAGATACTTTCTTGGGTATGTATGCCCAAATAATTTTCAGAGTTGATGTTCAATAACCTACTCAGTTGTTTTTCTGTCCACTGCTTAGAATATTAAATAATTTTGCGTAGTATTTCTTGCAAGCGACAGGATAACGAGGTAGGTAGAAAACACACACTCTTGTTTTAGCGCTGCGGCAGGAGCGAACTTGCTTTTGCTGCGTTCTTGTTGTTACTTGGTTGTCTAAGGCAAATGCGAATCGGAGGTCACTTGTGGCGGAGAAGGAATCGGACGAAGTATCGAAATATTAAATTGGTTCGAAATAGGCGAGGTTAACCGAAGGACGAATCCGGTTGCCTGGTTAACCGGCGCCAACTATCAGGAAAAAGAACCAAAGCAACAGTGCGATGGTCACGTACAACTCTCGCAGTAAGCAAACGACTAACCGGTCGACCTCATGTGTCACGCGACAGTAATCACTCAGCCTGCCGATTGAGCACCAACGAGGTGTCCCCAAGGTCTTCAGTCGAAGATAAGAGGTCGCTGGTGTTACGGTCTGCAGACTTTTCGCGGTGCGCAGTTGGTAAACATAGCCAACAATTCTGGACAAAATCATTTTTGAGCGAGAAACCGTTTATGGACGAAATTTTTTCGCGTAATGTAAGGGATCAATATAACAATCAATATATCCGCAGATCACCTGACGACAGTCGCTTTTTTTTTTTTGCTATTAACGCTTTTGCTATCGTCATAAGCGTTCCCCATTGGTTTTCAATGACAGTCTTAGCTGCTCGATGCGATCGCTCTAAACACTTTAAAAGAAACATTTTGCTGCATATCAGACGAATGGACCATTGCCTTCAATATTTCCATAGCAGTGCCTTAGAATTTTCTAGTATTCAAAATTTTTCCTCGATAATGTTGGACACGACGCGATGATTGAAAGTTTCGAAAAAGGAGCAAGGTACACGGGATTCGGTAAACTTCAGCAGGCTGCATGTCTAGTTTGTCCTCGTACCGCCGCAGTGTCTCATCGCGCGCAGCCTTCCAGGGCGCTTTCGTATTCTCCCCCTGCGCTGCATTCTCGCCAGCTGCATTGCATACTTTGCTCAACGGGTCGATGAGGGGCACCCTATTGTGCCTGTCGCCACCTGGGGCGTTGGCCGGCAATAGCAGGTGGCGTTGTCAGCAACTCCGCTGTCTGCGGGAGAATGCGCCAAATGTGCCGCGCTCAGTGGATTTATTGTTGGCCGTATACCCCATACCTTTCACACTGCTGTCTTTCTCCCCTCGATTTTCTCTTTTTCTGCGCGTGCACGCGTTTTCTGGACTGGAGCTTGGGCTTTAAAAAGGTGCTGTGTGCAGTCCATGAAATGCTGAAACGTTGTTGCTCTTGTCTTAGCCTTCTGTTTCATACTGTGGACGATATCTTCTTGAAAGATTTGTTCACGCATCCAATAAGTGACGATATTCAGGCGCAGTTTACAATGTCCGCCGATAGGGCGAAGGTAAATGGTAACATCAAGCTAAATGCAATTAGTAAACAGTCGCGAAAGACATCAGCCAGCGAGCTTTGCACAAGTAGCCTGGTGTGGTGATCTTGTTGGCTAAGCAGCAAGTCGAAGCCATTCGTGCAAAGTCATTGTATTACATGACCTAACTTCGGTAAACGCTACTTCGTCAGGTGTTCCTCGCAAGGAACTGGTATAGCGGCTGCTGGGGCATTAATCTCGGCGCAACTTCGGCCTGTTATTGTTGATGGAGGCACACAGCCGTCATCTTCGACCTCGAGCTAAACACATACGAGGGGCGTTCAATAAAGATTTCCCCTGACTCACTTCTACTTATTGCAGGATGCTGAAACTGCGCATGTGTAATGACTTATGTTCCTATAGGTCACGTGCTAATATGCAACTCTTAACTAATAACGGTCTTCCTTTCACAGGTGCTTAAGTGGTGTGAGGTGTGATAGTGGATGCAGTGGAATACAAAGCAGTCATCAAGTTCCTGTACTTGAAAGGTCGCACTCCAAGGGAGATTTTCGATGAGACAAAACAAGTTTATGGGGAGGATTCCCCATCATATGATGTAGTAATGAACTGGCATCGTCCATTCAAATGTGGTCGGACTTTGGTGGAAACAGCTCCGATTGCAGGGCGACCTCACTCCATTATCGATGAACACACCATCCAGCAAGTAGAGGCCGCCATTTTAGAAATTGGCCGCGTAACCGCTCGAGACCTAGCCCAAAATATCAAGATTAGTGTGGGGTCCGTGGAAAAAATCATTCAGAACCATCTTCGCATGCGTAAGGTATCCTCTCGCTGGGTTCCCCGGCTGCTCACACCTTTCCGAAAGCAGGAACGAGTCGAATACTCCCAGGCTCTTTTGACCATGTGCCATGGAAACCAGGAGGACTTTTTCAACAGACTGATTGCACAGTATGAAAGCTGAGTCTATTACTATGATCTGGAGACTAGTGTCCAGTCGGTGCAATCGAAGCACTTGGACTCACCGCCTACAAAGAAGGCATGCGCCCAGCCCTCGGCGGGCAAGGTCATGCTCAAAGTCTTTTGGGACCAGCACGGAGTAGTCTTGATGGATTTCCTAGCAAATGGTGCCACGATTACTGGGACACACTATGCTTCACTGCGGCGGAAATTGCGGGAGTCCATCAAAAGCAAGAGACGTGGCATGCTCACCAAAGGTGTCGGCCTTCTGAAAGACAATGCCTCAGTTCACAACTCTCATGTTGCCCAGATGGAAGCACGCTGCTGCGGCTTTGAAATTCTACCGCATCCCCCTTATTCACCCGACCTCGCACCATCGGACTGCCTCCTCTTTCGAACAATGAAGTCATATTTGAAGGGCAAGCATTTTCCAGATGATGAGACTCTGATTTCCGAAGTCACAACAGGGCTTTTGGAGCTACGTGTTGACTTCTACAAGAAAGGTGTTTACAGATGCATAAAAAAATGGGAGAAGTGTGTGTCCCTGGCTGGCACCTATGTACAGAAGTACTAATAAATCTGCAAAGTTTCGTTGTTCTCCGTCCAAAGGAAGTGGGTCAGGGGAAATCTTTATTGAACGACCCTCGTAGATGTGGTGATGATGCGCCCACCAGCCTCGCATTCGGAACTGAGCGTAATGTTGCACGCGCAATAAGTGATGTTGGTGGTGGGTCCATACTCCGCCTCACAGAAGCTGTGCACCGTCGCGGCAAGCAGTGGGGGACCCTATTCTTACAAATCCGGTCGTACGCAAATACGGCGCATGATTGGATGTAACTTCGGCTATGATGATTGGCTTGTGCTCGTCACGGAGGGTTTGTCACGAAGTCACCTTTCGTGCGATTGCCTTCATGAGCTCGGCCTTTATTTCGCTGACGTCAGCTTCACGACCCTGCACAGTGTTTGTGAGATGGAGCATATTCATGGGCTTTTTGCCACGTGACAACGTAGCGCTACACTTCAGTCCTAATACTGTATTTGGGAACAGTTTGTGTACTAGCCAACTGTCTTAGGCAGGAGGCCTGTACGGGCTCTCAGATGTAATCAATTGTACCGGTTGGGTACTATCGCTGAGAGAGAGGCATCTTGGGAAACGTGCGCTGACTGTACCTCCTTTCTCTGTCTTCTTTTTCGCAGGCTTGGTGCAGACGTGGTTCACGAAACCGCTGCATCAGCAAGGGAAGAAGGGCGACACAGGTGTGGCAGCGCAAGTTAACTTGCGTATAGCCCAGTCGGCAACGCACTATATCATGCACCCACGGTGGCTCACTCCGAGCACCGCAAGTGCGTCTAGTGCAGCCCTGGTGTACCCCCGCCCTGCACCAGCCGCCCCTGCATGAACCATGTCTGCACCTCTCCGGCACTCTGCCTTGCCCGAATGTTACACGTGTCCCTGGACCCGGTCGTAATTTGCGCCCTATTGTGTTTGGTCGCTCCTTTCTTCAAAGCCTGCCTGCTGCTGGTTACTTTATAGCGTCCTCTCCTTTTTCTTTCTTTTGGTTGCCTTCGGTTTAGCGATTTTATTCCGGCTGCCATTTTCATGTCAGCTGCTCTTGTCCCGTAATCCTCGCCTGCGACGGGCATTCGTGTTTTCCTCCACTCTTTCCACTTTTGTTCAGTGGTGACCACAGTGAGCCTCCGGCAAGCACGGGTTTTTGGAGTCCCAAAGGGATTTGGAATGTGGTAAGAATGCGCTTCCAACCAAGGAATAGTTGGTGCATCTTGTTCCGTTTTTGAGCTCTGCACTGTCCGCAACATAGCGATATCTGTTTCGCCAAAAGGCTTACACCCATGGGCGATGCCAGCTGTGTGTATGCGTGCAAAACCGTGGATCAGCTCACGTTTCCTTTTTTGTGTAAAATCTATATATGGCCCAGTTGACATGCCTTCTCTTTCTTATGATCTGTACTCAGTGACTGAGCGGCCGATGCTCGAAGCTCCTTTGAATCCAGACGTCCTAACAACGCACTGCATGCGCTTCTCTAAAGTTTTCTTTGCGAAAAAGCTGACGGATTCTGTGGTTATGTTGTGACTCAGGTTGCGTGACCGTATTTGCTCGCGCAAAGCAGGGCCGAGGGCGTAAGGACGACGAGATGGTATAAAAACGTAAAAAGCTTATATTGAGTTTTATACATTTATAATGTTCTGGAGCAAACACAAACATGAAAGGGGCACTGCGATCTAAACTCCTGTTTACAGTTTTATGTCATTTAACGTCCCAAAGCAACTCGGGCTATGGGAAAGCCGTAGTGGAGGGCTGCCGATAATTTAGTGCACCTGGGGATCTTTAACGTGCACTGGCATCGCACAGTGCACGGGCCTCTAGCGCTTCGCCTCCATCGAAATGTGACCGCCGCGGCCGGGCTCGAACTCGTTTCTTTCGGGTCAGCAGCCGAGCGCCACAACCACCGAGTCACCGCGGCTGCTCGGTACCTCTGAAGAGACTATAAGTTCTCGGTTGAGTGACGTTTCCTCCCCGATTCACCGATTCGAGGCCGGTCGTAGATGGCCGCTATCAGTTAGAGAAAAGGAGGAAGGGCAGCCTTGGGTGAGAAGGGGCTCTCTCCGGTGACCATCCCTTCACCTGACCCTCGTCTTGACTGCTCGGCGAAGAGGTGCATGGGAAGGAGCTGGCGCATCTCCAGGCTTGCCCGTACGCTGAGCGGGGCGACTGAAGCTATGAACGCGCGGACCGGTGGCTACTTGAACCGCATACGCGCAAATTTGGAACACCGGGGGAACACTCACTGGTAATGGATATTGGCCGCATTGCCGTTTCTTATTTTTAATTTACGATGGCGGTGCGCGACTGGTCCCATGTCTTTCAAGTGGTGCATGTTCAGAGCTCGCCTCTCGCTAGTGGCGTTGATTGCCGGGGTATCTGGTACGTGAGTCGCGCACCAAATGTGGGGTCTCCGTTTCCGCCGCCACCGCTCTCCAAGCGGCAGGGCGGAGTATATGGCTTTAGAGACGCGGATGCAGGGCTGGGCGAACAAAACGGCCCTAGCTTTTTTCTTTTCAAAGTGAGTGCGCTTCTGGCTAGTTTGCTTAACCGAGCACAAACTTGAGTAATTTCTTCGTTCTCAGCGACTCTGATGGCGGATAGTCTCCCCTCTGTCGCCGTAAAAAAAGCTGTTTATGCATAGCGCACGTCTGTCGGGTATTCCTCTCTCTCTCTCTCTTAAGGCAAGCATTCAGTCCTGGAACGACGCATATACAAAGTCCGCTCGATGCGCGAGCAGTCGGAGGCGTCTGCGGCAGCCGTCCAGATTGCTTGTTGTGTCTGGCGCGAATAAGCCCCTCGGCTGCTGCTTGAAGTGCGTCGCGTGACCCATACATCAATATGACCCTGGACCAAAAACGACCCAAGGGGACCGCGTGCGCATCGCGCACAGCTAGGCGTCCGTCAATCACTCTTCATTGGCCGTCTTCCCCTTCCCCCGCCGGTGTCGACACGAGCCCCGACGGCGGCGGAGTCGCCAAGAACCGCTGCCAAGCGACGCGGTCTTCGCAGGTGCCGTCTCGGCCAGAAATTTGGGGAAGAGGTGCTGTCACTGCGGAGTCTGTTTAAAGATCCACGCGTGCATTTTCGATTGCTCGCTTTCCGCGCGCACTGGCTCGCGTCGCCTCCGAGCCGTCGCTTTGTAGTAGTTTTCTTACTTCGTCGAACGACTGGCGATGTAAATAGCGTTTGAAAAAGCTTCTCGGAGAGGTTTAGATTTGTCTTTGGGTAAACCTTTGTTTCGGCACCAGTAAAAAAACAAAAAAACGCACGGACATTTTCTTGTGCGCATTAATCTTGTCATTAATTAAGTTTCCATAATTCTGACGACTCTGCAAGCGAAAATTTATCGATTCATTGACTGGAAACGCTACGCCAAGAGATGAACGGCAGTGGACGCGCAGAAATAGTTAGCAAATTCCAACACACAATGAAGGAAACCTTAAGCTTAAGTCTCGACTTGCAGGCATAAGCATTCGCATCAGTAGTTGTTAGGAGATATTTCAGTGCACTCGTGAAAGGAGCGTGTTTGTCAGCGCTTATTTTGTAGGAGGAGGCTCGTTCCTATCTCGCACGAGCTCGTATATAAAAGTGATGTAGAAGCATCCGTGCTGGAACAGTGGGACCGACAAATTGACTTCTCTTGCCTGAGATGGCTTCACTGCTGATACAGTCGTCGAATTTTGAGCACATTGCTTCGTTCGCTGAAACGTGCCACGACTTGAAAGCGTTCGCTTGTTTTCGTTGGCCCAACTCGGCCAGCTTCGAGCTTGAAGTGCGAATAAGCCTGCGAATAAGCAGGCCTGAGCTCAGTTTCAGCTATGAGTGAAGCATGTGTTCTCTAAAGAGATAAGTCTGCAGCTTTGAGTTGTGTAAAATAGCAACATTTCCAAAGAGCGAACTGATTACGAGCGTCGTCGTCACAGCACAGCGTCTCAAAGTTCTAAATCCCGATCACTGACTGCAGCATAGATCTACACCTGCTTTGTTTACAGGTAAACAGATATGAAAAGACAACTAAAGTTGCAACCGTTGGACTTCTAGTAGTCTCTACTAGAGGTGTAGGGGCCTACCCTCGTAGCTATTTGTTTCCAGAGCCACTCTTTTGGCGCTTTTTCGTTGCTCGGCCCCGATTTTGACACCGGAGCGAACGACATTGCCCGCTAGCTGATGTCACTGGCGGTAGCGAGCAATGGTAGAGGGACGAAAGAATGGCCCGAAAGAAGAATCGCTTCAGAATACAGCCCCCGTATTACCATGGACAAAGCAAAATGTTCGTTGACGCTCTCTTCTGAGACGTTGTTCCGCTCTTGGAGCCCGACGGGCTGCGTCTGGGTCTCTGGCAGACGGTCCAGCTTCCATCGTCCCGTTTCCTGTTAAACTTGCATCGTGGTTGAAGCATCAGCGTTTCACGCGCACACAAGCTCCGCTTCGGCAACTTCATCTTTTGCTGAGGCATTCTTCGTCTTTAACTTTGCTGTGCCATTCTGAGTAATGTTCATTTTTGCTGAGTCATTCTTAGTCCGCCCTCTCGGTCCACTCTCCTAAAGTGGAGAGGGCTATTTCTCTCTCTCTACCTTGTCAAGTGACAGGTGGAGAGGGAAAACCCCCTAAACACCACCTGCAAACTGCAACAGTTGGCTGCTGGGAGCTTCATCAGGACGTAACGGCTTTTTGCGCTGGTGAACCATGTGTACTAGTGCAGTAAAACTGCAAACAGCAATCTGAGTTGCTGTCCTTGTATTATCATTGTACGCTGTACCGTCTCTGGGGGCACTATATCCCTAAGAAGTGCTCTCGCGCTTCGTATGCTGACCCACACTCGTAAACGGTTTCAGGGATCCCTTTAGGTGCGTGCCATTTCTCAGAATTTCGTGGTGGTGACCGGCAGCCGCTGTAGAGGTCCGTTATAAGACTGCCACTGCCTCATTGGGAAGCAGCGTGTGCTTCGAGGGACAAAATTCCTGGAAAAGATCAGTGCGCGTTCCGGTAACAGCGCACGCTGAGCGCGTGCTTTGTTTGAATGAACACAAGCACGGACCCTATAGGCCCTGCTAACGCTCTGGGCTGTTGGCGCTCTTGAAGCGCTACAGTATGGTGCTTGTTAACCCCCTGCCAACCTCATCAGCAGCATCCCTTCCGGCCTCTGCACAAGCTGCGCTTTCCTTCTAGCATTAAGCAGCGCTGTGCCTGTTCATTTTGAGAGTTCTAAACGTTGAATCGTCGAAATGCAAAGAACACATGTATGTCAAGACGCGCAGTGCATTAGTAGCTTATGTACCCTGGCCTGACTAATTCATCTCGGGTGTACAGCGAATTTACCGCAGTGGTGGCCTTCCTCGTGGTTACGGCATTCGCCTCGCAGGCGGGAGGTGCTGGGTTCGATCCGCAGTGCCACCGGGTACGCACCGGTAGAGTCTTTGGGCTACCCTCCTTCGTGGGTCGTCGTTGATTTGTCAAAGCTCTAAATCGATCATGTGCGGTAAAGCCGATTTGCAACTCTTTTTTTCCGCTGACGCAGTTACGAACTCTCGAAACTCGCTTTGACAGTCGACTCGCATCTGTTGGACTCTTGTAGAACGAATTCATGTGAACCTAACTCAATTTTCTAAACTCAACTTTCTAAACTCCGTTGAACTCTCGAAGTACCACGAACCACCTTTTCAGTTGTTTGAAATGACGGAGCAGCTGATGAACGAAAGCCTTTTTCGCGAGCAGTTTTTTATTTTTTTTTCGTTGCACAGAAGCGCTCGGCACTTAAATTATATGCGACACGTTTCCAGTACCTGCCAGAGAAATAAATTCCTTGGCATGTGGAGTCACGGTGTCAAGAAAGTGTCTCGACTGCGACCACGATCTGTCGTCGCTGCGCGTAGTTTCTAGATACAGTTGGAGGCGAAATCTTCACTTCAACTGGCAGTCTTACTTCAAGCACCGCCGTCGTGCGGCTACAGCGAGTTTGTGTACTCACCCTAACTAGAGCTCCGGGGGGGGGGGGGGGGGAGGGGGGGGGGGGGCTTGCATGCTAAGCACTGTGTCATTTAGATGCTGTTTCACTGCTGCGTGAGTTGGACGCTGTACATGTTCAATGAGATTGCAGCTCAAAGATCAACGCGCTCAGGTTGAGAGTCTACTTGTAAGCTGAGGAAAACAAAATAAGAGAAAAATGAATGCCGTGGCCCGTCTCGTTACTTGCCTGTAGCGCCTCACAGACATTGAACAGAAAGCACGCCAGCTCCTGCGTAATGGAATGTCGTTGCACTGCGACAGTCGCGTAATGGTCGCTTCGTACGGTCCGGACAGTCGTAAGCAGGCAGCACTCCGCGAGGCTGCCCGCTACTTGGCCTCTTGACAGATAACTGCAACGTGGTGACCTCAGAGAAGGCCATGTGCGGTCCCTGAAATCAAACATCGGCGCCTAGGCTCTCCGTCGTGCAGTCGCATCGGCAATCTTCTGGACCGGGCAAGCGGGACACAGCGCGATGGCCCCGTTAAGGGTAATTTCAGATGCTAATTATAGCATTCCGTGCAGTAAAGCAGGCCCAGCTATGCAATTACAATAATTTCGGAATAAGATCCGCAAAGAATAATGATAAAATGACCATGAGAACAACGCGCAAGTGCAAAAGATTACATGCGCGCATCTGACGTCTGTTCTTGGGCTCGTTGACAAACGGCGTGACTTCATAAGCTCAAGTGAGGAACGGTTGTCATAACGCGTGTCGCGACGGTCGGCGCCGATTGAAAGCCCCGTCGCCTCACGCGTTTCAAGCGCTCTGGAATCGCGGATGTGGAAACGAGTCTGACCGTACTGGAAGGCGCCGTGGTGTTGCGAAAGGCCAACCGCCAAAACCACCTCGGTGGTCGTCTGCCGTCGTCCCTACGTCGCGCGTACACACGCACACACAGTGTTCGTGCCCGCTGAGGAGGGCCGCGCGTTGCGAAATGACAGCGGCCGCGCGCTTCCCGCGTCCTTCTTTTCAAGCGGGGCCGCAGCGGCACATACAGACGCACAGCCGCCGCCGCCGGCGCGCTATTTCGGTCGCGGGCCCCGAACGGGCACCCGGCTTTCCCTAACACCTGTGCGTCCTGGGGGAGGCTCCTGCTCGCGCAAGCTCCTTCACGCGGCGGCGGCGGCGGCTTCTCGCTGACGGTGCGCGCATATGCGATGCGGCCGCACGTTGCGAGAGGCCGTGCATGCCTGCTTTGCATATGCCCGTATATGTGTAGAAGACGCGCGAAGACAGATATCGGGCTTTGGTTCCCTCCTTCTTTGCCTCCTACTTTTGTTATTTTTTTTTTTTCAGTATAACACAGACAGCGCTTGCAACACCGTATGACACTTTAATGCCTCAAAAGAGCACTCAGAGTATAAGCGCGAATCCATTTACACCGCCACTCGTAAGTTATGGAGTGCAGATGAACCTGAGCGTGTGAACGCCTGATTTCAGCGGGGTATATAGGCTGGAGTATATGCATATGCGCGAAGCTATAAGGAAGCTGTTGTCGCGTAGACGCTAGAAAGAGTGGCCAGCCTATGAATTGTGTTCGCATAGTGAGTAGTGAGTCATCACCATTGTTCGCCCAGGCACTCTCCATTATCCAGGCAGTCACTGTCAGGCTACTTGCGCACGTGTACCCGGTCTTGCAGACGAAGCTACAGTGACGGCCCTGATAGTAAAAAGATTAGTCATCAAGAGTTTTCGACATTCCTTGCTCTTTCTTTGATGCGGGATTAGCAGCGCACAAAGCGGGCCCGGGAATTAAAAGCGATTTTTCAAGACGAACGTAAATAGTCGACAGCCATAGATTGATTCCGGCGTGAGGAGCTAAAGAAACCAACTTGGGATTAACCGGCATGTTCAGGGGTGTACCGTATACGTGCATTCAGAGCACAAATATTCGCTACTCGATTGCCTTACACGCAGCTTCTTCCCGTACAGCCCCGTTGGATTATACTGTATGCAGATCACGTGACGTATAATTTACGCTTAACAAGGAAGTGCGCGCTTGCTTGGCGCATCTGCATTGGCCGGTTATGTGGCTCGTTTACAGTGTATGCCGTCCTGTGCACAAGTTCGCAGCGTCAGAAGCTCTGCCGCCGCGCTTCTCTAGCAGTGGCGTTCGTTTTCCCGCGGTCATTAACTGCGCCGTCACGCGTGACTTCAGGAAGAATTGCGATCTGCTACCTTGAACAAACAGGTTCGATCGTGAGTGTCGTGAGTCATCCAAACTGTAATAACTGTGTTGGATGTTATGCAAAGCGCCATTCCGTATTTCTGTGTACGTGACGAGTGGACGAGCGAGAAGGGAGTTAACGCCGGTACGCCTTTCTTTCTTTTTCATCGGATGCAAGGGTTAGGCGCACTCCCCGTGTTTTTATCGCGATGCTCCGAAAATAGACGAAGCCAATGGCGGCCCATCTATACGGCCGGCCATATGGTGCACGGACGGGCGCCTTGCAGACGAGCCACGTATAAGCTCTTCCTTGCGCTGCATGTTTTTCTCCGAGGCGTGTTGTCGAACTTATTTTTGGCCATCGCTCTCGGCAGAGAGCGCGCTGTCTGTCGCTTTCTGGGGAGAACCCGCGGGGAACACCGCTGACGTACGCCGTATTCGGGGCGCCACTCGGTCCCGGCCTCGCGCGGTGCGCTATAAGCACGCGTTGCACGTGGGCGGAGCGGCTGTGTTATAGGGAGGAATTTCGCTATCACAAAAACTGCGGCGGCAGCCGCAAGTAGAGCTCAGCATAAAATGGCCAGCAAAAGCGGCGGGAATCGCCGTCCATTGTGCTCACATCCATTGTTTGGACTGCGCCGTCATGGCCCCCGAACTTCACCGAAGTCCGAGCGCGCACCCTGCGTTTCGTCAACACCTTTAGTTGCTCCGAGCTGGCCTAGGGACTGAAATAGCCGCCGTGGTGAATCAGTGGTTACGGTGTTCGGCTGCTTACCCGAATTACGCAGCTTCGATCCGGCTGCGGCGGTCGCATTTCGATGGAGGCGGAATGCTAGAGGCCCGTTTACTGTGCAGTGTCAGTGCCCGTTAAAGAACCCCAGGGGGTCTAAATTATCCGGAACCCTCCACTATACGGCGTCCTTCACAGCCTGAATCGCTTTGGGATGTT
Organism: Amblyomma mixtum; assembly: GCF_055824585.1. Classification (NCBI taxonomy): domain Eukaryota; kingdom Metazoa; phylum Arthropoda; class Arachnida; order Ixodida; family Ixodidae; genus Amblyomma; species Amblyomma mixtum. The sequence goes on along the minus strand of NC_143014.1, from coordinate 142,714,369 downwards.
AAACCCCATAAAACCAAAAGCGAAACCAGTTTTAGAATTGTTGGGCCAAATTTCGGAACGCGCCTTAGCTTACTCGGTTTCCTTACCTCAAATGAGGAGCCCTCCACACTTTCTTAATCAAGGAAGCGTTGAAGGGAGTCATCGAATTTTCAAACCGTCCTTAGCATGCTCCGTGGGTAAGGATGCTTCAAGAGCCACGAAAAGCCGCTTGTATACGTGTCTGGTGTCGAGAATATGTCCGTTATAATAGAAATGCATTTGTCAAAATTAGAAAAGAGCAGGTACACATCTATAACCTTGTATTTGTTTTGAGGTGCGCTCGCCTAAATATAACCTCGTTTTACATCTTACGTATATTGTTTAAATGTTCTAGATGGCTTGGCAGTAAAACAGTCTGGCAACGTCCCATTGTTTACAGTGCAGCGGCAGCAGCGAATGTTCGCAGTGCCATTGTGAATTCGGCGTCGCCGTAGCCGCCGAAGACGCCCTGTACTGCGCAAGCGTAGAACAAGTTGCTGTGCTGTGAAGCTTGCGAAATGGTCAAGGAGTGAGGTAAGGGAGCATGAAGGTAGCCTTGTGGCTACCTCAAGAAAATGACGCTCCAAACGAGGCCTCACGAAGGGCTCCTTGGTAATGCGTATTTAAATATTGACGGAAGGAGGGCGAGCGTCTTTTAAGACATCCTCACTGAGGCAAGGAACGTTCCAAAATTTTACCCATAGTCATCCGGTCGAAGGCTCGATTTCTGCGCGTGGCGTTCACTGTTTTTATCACCTTTTGATCGGCAGCGACCATTGAAATTAATGGTATAGAAATAGTGGAGCTGAAGAAAATGGAAGTTCTAGTGTCTTAAAAAGAAGTAATGAAAGCCTTAAAAACAACTCAGAGGAGGAAAAAGTGGCTGGAGAATATCAGATGGCTGCAGATCTGCTAAAGAACGGCGGAAATATTCTGCTAGAAAAGCTTGCAATCGCGAGCTATGCGCGATGCCTTATGACCTCAAGCCTACTAGAAACATCGAATAATGATACAGTAATAGTAGTCCGTCCGTAAGAAGGGTGATGTCAGACATTTTAAAAAATACTAAGCGATTGGCTTCTTGTGTGTTCCTCACAAGAGATTAATTGAGGTAACTACTGATAGAATCAGAGCAACGTTAGACTTTGATCCATCAGGGGAACAGGCCGGTTTTCAGAAAGGATATTCGACAACGGGCCGTACTTATGCCATCAGTAAGGTTATAAATTAATGCACACATGTACCGCACCTTATATAGAGCTTTGGGATATAAAGCATGTGATTCGGTTGGAGGAACTGCACTTCTGCATGGTGTTTAAATATGGTAGAAGATATGTGCATTCGACCATAGTCCTCGACCGGAGGAGTCAGCCATCAGAAAGGGTGCCAGGCCGTGAGACACAATATCTCTGCTGTTATTCACTGCATAAGTTCGCGATATGTATTCAGGGAATTGAGCTGAGGAGAATCCGTTAACAACTTTCGGTTTGCCGGTGACATTGTCCTGCTAGGTAACTCCGGGTATGACCTGCAGCGTTTGACTGAGAACCGAAACAGGCAAAGCGCAACGGTAGGTTTAAAGCTTGTTTAATACGAAGTGTAAAGTAATATTCAACACTCCAGAAGACAAACGACGGTTTACGATAGGCAGTCAGACGCTGGAAGCAATAAGGAAGAAGACCATGCTAGGCCACATAGTGACCGCAGATCGCGCAAGTGAAAAATTGGGAGGAGGATAAGAATTAATTGGGTGCAGCAGGCAGGCGCTCTCGATTTGTGAACAGTAGTTTACCGGTATCCCCCGAAATAAAAGTATAACGGTTGTTTCCTGCCGTTGCTGACTTAAGGGGCGCAACGTGGAAGGTAGGAAAAACGCTTTAGAACTGAAAGTAAAGGCAGCGAGCGCGCTTTGAAAACGAAGAGGATAGGAGTAGCGTTAGATATAGGAAGAGAGAATGGAGTAGATAACAAACTTGAGTTAGTACCCTAGCGGAACGCAAGGGGAGGAAATTGACTTGGGCGACAAATGTAACGCGGAGAACACGTAACGGATAATCCGGTTAGCAGGATCGATCCCAAAGGTGTGAACGTTTTCCTGGACAGGAAAACTTAACCAGAGGCGGCAGATTCTCAGCTGGGGTAATGAAGTATTTATTTATTTATTTACTTACTTAGCAACATGCTGCGGTATTATGAAAGACCAGGTTGGTGGATAACGGAGGTTGTAAGAGCTGCGCGCAGATAGCCTTCACAAGCAGCGCAATATGCATGTAGCCTGCTGCCGGTCGGCTCCTCCTCACTAACATCACAGGGTGGCTCGGCATGCGCGGGCTACCAACGAAATTCATATGGGCGTGGCAGTATAGATTTTGCTTCATGGTCGCTGTAACATAGAGATTTATATCTTCCGATTCATCTCCTTCCTCATCGTCGGCCGCGCCGGCTGGCAGATCGTGACGGGAGCGGGGGCGTGGCGTCGGTTGAGCGAATTGCGAAGGGCTTAAAGAGTAAAACGGAAGGGTTGAAATATGACCGCTACATTATCCGGGCCCACGCTGCTCTCGGAAACACAATCTCCGCGGTCGTACTTGGCGTATCGTTAGGTGCGTTAGGTATAGCAGGAGCGTCGGTTTTTCCATCTCTCTAAGCATATGGCACACTAGCTTAACTTCTTGGTGACGTGAACCGCCTCACGTTCTATCGTGCCCTCCGAATCCGCTCGCCCCTCCTCTTCTGAGGGCATTTTTCGAGCGCCATTCCTCGCAGCGTTCGCGAGCTGTGGGTGCTCAATTTGCGCTCCACTTTTTTTTTTTTTTTACTAAGGCAAGGGAGGAAGTCATATGGGTAGCTCCTATACCTGAAAGGTGCCCACTGGCGCACCTGTCGTCTTTCTGTAATGATGTCATCGTGGCGGTCTCATTGCTTGCCATCTGCAACTCGAAAAAGATGAGCGTGGCTTATTTGCCAGCTATCAGCAGTATGGCGTTGCGGTACGATCTAACGTTTTGCCACGAATCACTGTACTGCATGTCTGCGCTCAAAGCCGCCGACACTCGGCTTTATCATTTGCTTGTGTCGCGAGATGCGGTAAGACTTATCTCGAATGATCGCAGCCATGCGCAGCTGCTTCCACATTGTTCCAGATGGCTGTAGTTGCTTTGGCGCCATATGTGGATGGTTCCTACTAGCGTTAATTAGAGCGCGGCCGAGAGCGGCGGGCATTCTGTTCGACGACCGCCGAGCACGCTTGTTGCTATCGCCGCCGCCGAGTCATTTAGCTCTCGCAATAAAGTTTCATTGAAGGCCTTTTGGCTGTCTTTCTGACTTCCGGCCTGCCGTCACTATTACGTGACAATATATTGGAGAGAATCAGCGGGTGTACCATATAGTGGAGCGGGATAGATTAGCCAGAGAGAGAGAAGAAAAAAGTCATCTCCGTGGTGCAGCAACCCGTTACAGTCGTACTTCCTAACCACCAGCCTTTGCATCGCCTGACATGGTTTCCCGCTTAAGTTTACAATTCCATTTCCAATGCATAGCTGCTTCACTGCAGGGGTCTGTACTGGTGTGTCGACAAATAGACACAAGGCGTGCGGGCTATTTCCGCACTTTTCCTCTTGTATTGAACCCCCATGCTGGCCTCGAACATAGAAACCGGGCGCTCCTGCTCATGCTTTAAATTAAAATACAGCGGCGAAATCTGCCAGGGGCAGTGAGATTCGAGCTCCTCTGCATCTGCAAACACCAGAATGGCTGATATGACTTTCCTCTAGCGCACTCGATCGCGGAACGTTATATAAATAGAGGGATTTAATTGAAAAACGTTGTTTGTTGAATGGCTACTTGATCTTGGCGTTGGTGTGGGCCTGTGGCTCAATCGTAGTCGCGGCGACCTATGCGGTTATCGATTTGGTCGCCGCCCACTGCCGTATATATATAGAACTCCATCCTGGGGTCTTCCGCCGCGTTCTCTTCGAGCTTCGTCCAGAGAACAGACGATCGCGCCAGATGGAAGAGGGGGTACTTGCAAAATGGGACGAATCGGCGGCAAGAAACAAGAGTGAGCAAGATGTGGGCTACCGGGGAACTAAGTGAGGGTAGAACCAGACGACGTGTCCCGCTGGCCCCAGAGCCGTGACGTACGCAGCACGGCGGAGCAGACGGCGGCGACGGCCAGCCATCTGCTTTCGTTGGCTAGAAGCCGCCGCGCTTCGTTAGCGCCTGACAGCGCCCGTGGCAGCGGCGACGCCGCGTGCCTGCCTGCCGCCGGCTATGTCAGCTCCTCCCCGCGCTCTTCCCTCCTCGGCTGGCACGGCTCTGGCGCGCAGAGTGCACACATGCCGACGTCGCCGCCGCGGTATCCAAGACAGCCCCGAGGCGGCGCAAAGTAAACACGCGCGTCCCTGACTCCGCGCCTCGGCGTGTCCCCTGTCACCCATATTGCAACAGGGAACGGCGCGCGCCGTGGGACCCACCGCCGGATGCAAGCGCGCCGGTGATTGCGCTTCAATGAGGGTGCAATACCTAGCTCTGCGGTGGGAAACCCTGTTACGGCTGTCGTGGATGTGCATGCCAAGAGCCGCAGCTTAGAGCGTAGTGCTAGCAAAAATAAAACTGTTTGTCTCGTTTCTCTTTTCTTTTTGCCTGCCTCTCTTTTTCACGGTGACAAAATTGCCTCTCCTGACGTCGAAGTTGTGTTTCCTCCACTCTATGCCAAGCGCGTGGTGGTTTCCAGTGGTCGAACAGGGCAAGTACTTTCCTTCCATTGCGATGTGCTTCCTCCGGAAGAGATGCTTGCCGACACCTCCCCTCGTGCAAGCTTCGCGTTCTCGCAATCGATGTGCGTGAATGGTACGCTCACCTTCAGTACTTGGCGCATTAGGGGATATGTACTTGCATACATTGGGGGGGGGGGGGGGGGGGCTTGAACAGATCTCAACTGCATGCTCCCGGGCTTTAACTGCGAGATGCGAAACATTAACGTCACCTTAACCTATGGATTTTTGCATATGCATTTGCTCAGTGACTTTGATGCGCCTCGAAGGAGGCGGAGTGGCCGCACGGCTCCTTCGTTTAAACGACTTATTTTTGGTCAGCTAAACATTTCTCTAATTCGGCTCAAGTGGCAGTTTGAGAATATTTCGCGAGCACTAATTGCTTGAAGCAGACATAGCAGCACTCTTCTCGCTGAGTTCAAGATTTTCTATACGGAGTGGAGGGGTGCAACATAGAGAAGCAAATAAACGGATTCCAGAAGAGGGCAAATACGGGCTGGTTGGTACATGTTTTACGAATTGGAAAAACAGCACAATCAAAGACGAGACACAAGAGAAGGACAAAACACCAGCGCTGGTGTTTTGTCCTTCTCTTGTGTCTCGTCTTTGATTGCGCTGTTTTTCCAATTCGTAAATAAACGGAAAACAACCACAAACTCGGACAGCGGATTAAAAAGAGTGCCCCTCAAATACATCAATTTCAGCTCGAAGGTAGAGTTTCCTCCGCACTTTTCACTTCTAATCGCAAATAGAAACAATGTGCTGATCTCAGACATTTTCTGCCAGATTATAAGTTGATGTTCTGCCGAAATTATTCGCGGGACTTATTTGTCGCGAGCTCTATGCGATTCGAAAACAACGCGAAAATTTGGTCCTTGCGAAAGTTAAGTCCTTTACAGTATATGGTTCTTCCCAGAATTCGTTCAGCTCCATCTAGGATGTAGCTTAAATGCGGTCGCTTCACAGTCCAATAGACACCTTACTATGCGTTAGAACTGGGATTCAAGCTGCAGGGTTTCCAGACATAGTGGAAGGATGCACTGATGTTGAGAGATTAGAATTTCGAGTGTCGTGACGCCATCACACGATACCAGTTATACTGAATAACCGTCGGAATCTCGAGCAGCATGCAGAGTCGTGAAACATCAGCTGTTGACGTGAATATGCTCTGTTAGAGGGCGAATGTCTAGTTGAGTTTAGATTGTCTTTATTGGAGTCTGTAACACATTATTTCGGGTGACACACGTACACTATCGCAGGGTAATGGTTCTAAACGCTACGAGTGGACATCGATGGCCTACGTGGAGGCAGCACTGCTGGTCCATCGACCGCGCAGAAGAGTAGAGAGCTTGGTTTAGCAAGAGTTGCATGCCGGAGGGTGACTTGTCATTTGGATCGATCCTGTCCTCAAAGCTTGGCAAAGGCGGCACTTACCAATTTTTTACGGAAAGCGTGCAAGGGCTTACAGCTGCGTGTCTGTGGGCATGTAGATGAACTCGCGGACCGCTCCCTGCGACTCACGTTTTCGTTTTAATTTCCCTTTTGAGGCAAAGTGCTGCTTTCGTCGATCCGGCAGCGTTCTTCTCAATAGTTATTTTTTTTTTTCTAGCGTGGAAGTATGAGTGCCTATGATGCTCGCGAACCATGCTCTGTACTGGGAACCGACTCTCCGGGTTCGATCCCAGCCGCGGCGGCCGAATTTCGATGGAGGCAAAATTCTGCAGGCCCGTGTGCTGTGCGATGTCAGCGCACGTTAAAGAACCCCAGGCGGTTGAAATTTTCGGGGCCCTTCACTACGGCGTCCCTCATAGCCTGAGTCGCTTTGGGACGTTACCCTGCTGAAAAAAGTTGTATGATGTAATAAACTCATACAGTTTATCATACAAATATCATAGACTTATCACACAAATCATCGAAAATTATCATACAAATGTCATACATTTCTGTAAAATCATACAGTCATCATAGAGATGTCATAGAATACCATACAAATTGTATGATATATCATTCAGATTGTATAATATTCTGTGATGAAGCCTCTATGAGGTTATTGCATCATAGAACTTTTTTTCAGCAGGGTAAACCCCATTAAAACTAAATTGCAGTCCTTAGTCCTCGCGAGGGATGTTTCGTTCGTGCAGAGGCTACCTGTAGATGGTGTCCCTTTTAGTCTCCGAAAGAGTAATGGTTGCACCTGTGAGGACTCGTTGTTGTGGCGCCGCAGTTAGACCCCACAGGACTAACCCCTGTATTAGTACTGCACATCATACGGGGCCCGCCGTCGGTGGTCGCCCTTGTCGCCGCCGGTGGCCGCCACGTTTGTCGGCGTGTAGACAGCGGGCGAAAAGAACACCCTTCGCTCCTGTTGCGCGGCTGCCAGAACAAGAAGAGCGAGCTAAGGCGCGAGAATGAAAAGCAGCATGACGACGCCGGCGAGGTTATTGTTGTGCCCGCTGCACGAAGGCGCAGCATTCCAGTCGTGCGCCGGCATTTCGCTCCACCTGGGCACCCGCATCGGGAAGGATAAGCGGAGGCTCTCTCCGGCGGTGGGCTGGCTGCCAGGAGTCAGGGCGGCCCGCGGAGCGAAAACGCTTCTGTCGCGCATTTGCTGGCGGAACGAGTTGCCATAAAGTTGTCAGCCGCCACTGTGCCCCTGTGCGACCTGTGGGGCCCAGCGAGTGTGGCATGCAGAGCCGGCAAGCCGCTCCCTTCATCATTATCGCGTCTCTGGAAGAGACGTGCCCGCCCCGCCGCGTTCCGCGGAGACGGCGTGTCTGGCGAGCTGCATTGTCTCCCTAGCCAGACTGCACGAGCGCCGGCCGCCGCGATCGCGGCGCTCCTTACGCCCACCCTGCAGAGGAACGCCAGGCTCTGAATCAGCGGTTGGTTTTGCTTCTGTCTTTGATGGGGAGTGATGCTGGGACGGAGACACGGGCGGAGGAAGTTGCTTTGACGGGGAGTTTGAAACTGTAGAGCAGGGACAAATACCCGGCAGTCGCAGATTTCGTCCGAGGAAGGGAGAACACGGAGAACGGAGACATAGACGCACGCACGCTCAGAGCACTACGAGGTTCACCTGACAATTAGAACCTATGACACGCTGGCACAGTCTGCTGGGTTGTCAACTGAGAATAAAGAGATGCGCAGCACCATGCAGTATCGCTTCGCAACGCCAGTACTTCGCCAACTACTACAGTCGAACCCCGCTACAACGTAACGCCGCTTCAACGAAATATTTTCAATTCCCCGTCAGCTCGCCATAGAAAGTGATGGAACGAATTTGTTATCACAACGAACCATTTTTGGGGCGCGTTTCCGCTTCAACGAAGTTTTTGCTATGCGAAGCTGGGTTTAAAAATCTATCTTACAATAAAACAAGCATATCATTGCCCATCTGTGTACTGCCGTAGGTTCACGCTGCTTTGTTTCACTAAACTTTCGCTTGTACCAATTGATCCACTCATTCAAATGCACATGAAGACCGCCATTGCTTGGTAGTGAGGACAAACGGGCTGACTGCCTTGCGGCAAGGCGCGGGTGCAAGCTCCCGTTTTCTTCCAAGCCAGAGCCGCAACAAATCCGTCGCCAAAGGACACAGCAGCCTGGCAACAGCAACAGCGCGTTTGCCCTAGTTTTTTTTTTTTTTTTTTTCACTCGTGCTTGTGCGCTGCAATCGACACGAACATGGCGACTTTGTCTAGGAAGCGGAAGTTCCTTTCACTCGAAGAGAAGGCACGAATTATCAGCGCGACATCCAGCGGCAGGAAAAAGGCAGATGTTTCAGCGGACTTCGGCATCTCACAGAGGCCAATGCGGCATGGGCAGCCCTTCAAGACTACGGAGATGTGTCGGCCGATTGATTACATCGCTGTTGACAATGAAGTGCTAGCTCACGAGGAGCTGAGTTATGAAGCCATAATTGAGGACGTTCACCACAGCGACGCATTATCGGATGATGGCAGCGACGCAGAAGATTTAGCATCACCATCTGCACTAAAAGTAATGGAAGCATTTGATGTGCTGCGCAGATTTATTGGTGCTCACGATGACGACGTCGCGATGCAACTGCTCATCGAGTGCGAAAGTCGCGCCACGGCACTCCTGGCAAAAAAAAAAAGCAGAAGGAGCTGACCGACTTCTTTGGAAATAAATTATATTTTGGAACTATGTTGTCCAATCTGACAGTGTTTTTGGGCTGTTTTCCCCTAAACGAAATTTTTCGCGCGCCCCGTCAGTTTCGTTGTAGCAAGGTTCAACTGTATAGTATGTAAACAGAAATCAGTTTTTGAAGGAGGCGGGAAACAATAGACAGTATTGCATTTAACATTCTATTTGGTGTCGACTGTTCCAGCAGCGGGCGCTATAACCCGAAATGATGCGGTGGTTGAGAATCATTTAAACATAATTGTTGGCTTAGATGATGGTGCACGAAGGTATGGCCCTGGTAATTTTTTTCGCGACATCGTACAAGCCCGTACATTAAGGCAAACTAATTACATCTTTTTTGTCCCTCCAGCTCTGCGTTGAATTATGTGTCTACTTCAAAACGTCGTCACCCATTGCAGGTAGTCGATTATATTACGTTCCCCCTTCGGAGTGTTCGCCTGCCAACGGGCGCTTCCCCATGCGGAAGCACGGATGACTCCTGATGCATCGGGCTTCGCTGGTCAGAAGACGCCCAGTCCAGGCTGCAGCGTTCGGTCGGCGCGAGCCGCTATCCAGGCAGGTGAAGGAGTAATGCCCTCTCCCGTTGCTGTTGTTTGCTGTATGCCGCAGACGCAGTGGCGGCAGACCGCCGCGGCAGTTCCGCTTTCGCAACGGCGCGCTCGTGACGTCTCGATCATACGACCAGAGTCCGGCGAGACGCACAACCCCCTCAGCCCTGCGCGCGCGTGCCTCCCCGTTATCTCATCAACTTGTTTCTTCGTCGCTGAGATTTATGCTCTGCTCAGTTCTGTTATGTTCGGAAGGCATATCAGGAGACAGCCAGACAGGCTGCCGTGAGCAATTCCTTTTAATGCGATAGAATTTAGGTTGGCGTCTTGCAACAACCACTTGGTTTCTCCGCAACAAAATTCTGATTGTTCGACGAGGTCGTGGCGTCACAGCATCGCCAAATTTGAAATTCTGAGGATTGAAATGTTCGAGTATCTACTATTGGATTATACTAACGCGACCTACTCTTTCACCTTAATCCACCCATTAATCTCCACTAATTCGCATTAATCTACGATGGAAGTAGATGAATGCACCCCAGCCCAAACATTTACGGTGTTCGAGGGCCTTAAAAAAAAAGTTTTGTCTCCCATTGGACAGGCAGCTTTTAAAATGAGAGGCGCAGGTGCTTTGATCGAGTCTGCTGGACGTGCGCACATTAACCCTGTGAATTTCAGGGCGCACGCCGAGGAAATGCGGAAGCTGCATTTTTTGCGGACTCCGGTGAAGCGTTACGACGCTGATAGCAAGTACGGCATCGCAAGTTAGCCCATAGTACCGCACCTAACAAATCGAGTAAAGCCAGTTTCAGTAGGCCGAAACAGTGATTGAGTTACTCCTGCATGCCACGAAATTCGACGGCTGTCCGCTAAGTATCCGAAGACCTGCGTCTCGGCTTTCGCACGATTCTCCACTGCCGTTTTCGTCGCAGTGATACGGTCGGCTTTGAGGCGCCGTAGACTGACAATAAGGTGGTGTATACAATGCGTCGCCCATCGCATTCCGATTGGCGGAGGGACCTGACCACCCGGGCGTTTCATACTGCGCTTCCGGCTTGGAGATTCACTTTGTGAAACTCTGTGAATGATTCGGAAGTTTCGCGGACCTTGTTAGGGCGATAGCTGTGTGTGGTGGGGCCGAGTAAGCGGCGTCAATGTCCTAACTGGAAATTTCCGGAGGATGCGGCTGTACGTATGCATGCAAACGCCGCACTGGCTGCTGTCGAAGGTGGCACTTGTCTCCACATAAAAATTGCCCAAAAATAACCGGACATCTGAGACATCATGTTGTACAAGACGGACGAGTATGTTGTGTATGCGGTTGGTGTAATGTAATTTCAAGGTTCTTTATTTGGGTGCGAGGCATGGAGCGCGGTTTTCAAGCTGCCGGGTCAAGCTTAGACAGAAGTTGAAGGGTTTGTCATTAAAAGCAACAAATTCAGCGACACTGACGAAAAAACTAAGGTAGTGAAGAAGGTATTTGTCACAGTAGTGTCATCCCTGGCAATCCCGCTTTAGTAGCAGTGGAACTCATCTGTGATGCTGAAGTACATGTGAACTCTGACTTAGGAGGGTTTAGAAAGTCTTCGTGTGTACCTCGACCGTGATCCCAGCCTGCTATGCACAAACTAGAAGGCACTCATGGGTTTTGGTCGCGGTTCCAAGAAAGATTCCATGCCGCCGCATCGCAGTGAACTTCACTCTTCTTCCCTGCAGTTTCATTTGCAGTTCGTTTCTCAGTTCACGGTTAGCTGCGTTTGAAGGAACACAGCTGCATTTATAGCGAATGATGAGCGTAAAATTTTAACTGATACTATAACTAGATTCCAATTTAGATCGGAGCAGTGGCAGCTGTCACCAAGCTAATCACGATAGCTCCTAAACCGTAACTCGTAATCCTCAAAGTCACTCGCGTCGCCCAGTGCAAGAAACCTCTGCTAACAGTTTGGCCAGAAATCTGCACATCATTCCGCCGACGCGCAACGAATATTGTGTGGTGTGTGGGCTATGCACTGAGCAGCGTTTGCTTCTCGCGATAGTAGCTTGGCAGGGACGTCGCCTTGACACATTGGGGCGTGAAAACTGCAACGGCCGCATAGTATCACCTCTCACTTAATTACTTCGACAGCCTCTTTGATCCGATACGAAAAATAAATTGCCAAGCGGCATATCCCTCTGTTGCGCGTCCATATCAACGGGCATCGCTCGAACTTGAGGCCACATTCTCGCGACGGTGATGGCGTAAAAGTTGGAACCGGTAGCTTCGACAATAACTGCCTTCCGCACTCGAGTGGAAGGCTTCGCGTGTCCAACCTTCGGCTGAGTGCCGCGCAGCGTTGCCCCGGAGCAAGCCGCGCTCGATCTCTCCTTCCGCCGCGCTGCGCTGCTATCTGGTTAGCGCGAAATCTTTGCAGATCTCACCGCCGCCTCTCCGCTGCATTCCAACCAGCCGTGAAGACTAACGTTTATATAAACGCATTCATCCACTTTAGTCGCCTGGTTGGCCTTGGCCACGTATAATGGTTGCGTGTTTTCCGACCGCGCGACCCTGTAGGATCCGCACGCCTCTCGCGTGTTGTCGTAGCGCAGCCATCGCGTGTACTTTTCTTGCTTCGAGCTGCAAACACACCGTCATGACTACCTCTACTCCCTGCGTTATGTTCCACTTAGTCGTGCGGTGTAGCAAAAGGGGGGGCACTTAGGACTCATCTTTAGCATGCGATAACCTTCGTGCGTCCATGCATGTGTACCACTTTAACATAGCTTGCCGAGCGCAAGACCAAGCAAACCTCTCCAGCCAGTGGTGAGGTGCGTTTCTGTTAATTGCGTGTCAAGCATTCGTGAAATTTTGCTTGGAAGAATAGGAAAGCGCCGTGCAGGCTCGCCCATAGAAAACGGCCATCGTGGCGCCTGCAGGGCAGTGCTGCTTCGGTTGCCGGCCCACATCGGCGCTCTTGTCTCAGATGCAAATCCTCGGGCTTGGGCCATCCTCCTGCCACGGAATGGCATGCATTATCAGTTCGTTACCTCTCTAGGGCAGTGGAAAGGGGACAGCGGTCAGTTATGACGCTGGTGTTGTAGTTGTACTAACCACCCCGAACGAAATGTTCACACGGTACATATGCGTGTTCAGAAGCGCTTAAATTGGTTGCAGAACGTAAGCTGCCGCATATTTCGCCTCAGTCGACCCTGCGACCGTTTCGACATCCCAGTTGCACCTCGACACTCCGAACAAACTGCTCCCCGTTCCGATGTTTCGTCCGCGGGGTGGCGGGACCGCTGCGAAGCCGAGATATTTAGACGACATTGAGCGTTTAGCTGCAGGCGACGCTCGCTGGAGCGGCGACAAACGCGGATGCATTCGTGCGAGAAATGCGAGTCGCTCTCGACGCGCGGGCGAGTGATGTGAAGGAAAAAACAAAAAAGGAAACGCGGCTCAGCCTTGCGCTTCAAAAAATCCCCCTCCTCGGACAGGCGGCAGACGTCGAACGAGTCTTTATGCATGCATTAACCTTCTGTGCGTTGTTTTCCTTTGGCCGCGCAGCTGTTTGGTGGCCATAATCGGTATCCTTGTGCGTGTCATGGACGCACATTCGCAGCCTCTCATTACGGCTGCGACCTCGCATTTTTGCTGCCGCCCACTCTCTCCCCCTCGGAGTTGCAACTGTCGGTAATGTGGCGTCATACCATCGTTACAGTTTTCCTGTACGCACTGAGCGCTTCTGTTGCATCACCTGCTGTCGTGATTGCGTCAGCAGGCATGCACACGTAAACTGTACGCAACCCTGCAGCTGATTACGAAACTTTTCTCCTGCGCGATCATCGCTACGGTGACCCGCAGCCTATGCTGTGTACAGTCATCATCAAAAGCAAGCAACCCACAAAAGCTGGCATCGAGCCTAGAAGGAAAGGAGGGGTACAGTTTTCTGCACCCGACGCTAAAAATTGAACAGGCCAGCACCCGCCTCTTTCCCAACGCCCCTCCCATGCATCCTCACTATCCAGAGCTTTGAAAGGTAAGGAGAACCGCATCGTGAGCCCACACCACAGCGCGACGAGAGTGCTGGTCACGGGCACTGGCCTCTCTACTTCTGAAAACGAAGACGGAAGCGAAAACTTCTTCGACAAGATTATTCCATTTTTGGTGGCCATTCTGTTGCGCGGTGCCCTGCCTTGGAGCATTTCGGATTTTTTTTTTTCCCCGCTCGTGTGCACCTTGTTTGTTTTCCTCTCTCCTGTGCAGCGCCCTTTAGTAGATCTTGCTGATCGGGTTTTGTTGCGTGCGAAATAAACGTTAGGCGTCAGTGTCACGAAAATCGGCGCGCATTTAAGTAGCCAGCGCAACCCTAACGAGAACTCGCCCGCTCACGCCGTAGAAAGTACGAGAACATCGGAGAAAAATGCACCGATGACAGCCGGAGGGTGCTTAGCCTTGTACATGTTAGGTGATGCCTTCTCCTCTTTGCCCAGAAGCGGCTGCGTCCGGTCAGAGAAGAAGCTTTTCAGAAAGTGCGCGAAAACCAGCGAGGTGACTGATAGAAGCAGGCTGCTGCAGATCGGGGAAACCAGCGCTGCAGGACGAGTCGCAGAGGATGAGAAAAGAAAGGTGGTGCTGTATTATCAGTGGCGGTGCACCGTGACTAGGGAAAGGGGGAGCAGGAAAAGGAAAGAGAGGGAGATAAAAAAATTGGTATTAAAATACTCCTCCACATTGCCTGCTTCATTCCTTCTCTCGAAGCACACGTTTGCTTGGGGTGGTTTGTATCTTCCCTCCACTCGAACCCGGATATATCGAATTCGAAGCGGATCGCGAAATAGTTCGATATATCTATCATTCTATATATAAAAATGGCAATATGTAAGCTTATCTGTAGCCTGCAAGCAAGAATACATTGCACCCGCACTAGTGACGAGATTCTGGCAGCGACGTGCCGCACACCGGCGTGCTGGCAGCGCTCCGCTCGGTAGGCATTGGTTGGCCTAACCTGTTGCGCATCGAAGCCACAGCGGACGGTTCGTTGAAACTAGCCGCTGCTTAAAATAGGATGTCTTATTCCGCTGTTAGTACGCTATAAATAAGATAATTGCTGATTAAAATTACGGTACAGTTCGTTTCCGCAACGTCTTTAGGAGCGAAACGAGCGACGCTCGCCAGGCGGGGGCCACCGCTAGCATTTAGTTAGGTTTGCTTCACCCGGTGACAGCGATGCGGCACTAAAAATGAGTACAGGAAATCAAAGGCCACCCTCAAGCACAGCCCACGTTCTCCTCGTGACGTCTTTTCACAGCGCTAGCGCAACAGGTGCCCAAGGCCGCGCAGCCTATCTGCTTCTGCACGCGAAAAGTGATCGAAATGCGTCGTATAGGAGACGTGCCACTTGCGGGGGCGCGGCTCGCAGTTCTTCGATATATCGAATGACCGGCAAAATTGGTATTTCTATATACTGCGCGACTTTCCTATACTTGTACACAGGCTTTTCAAGGGGGTTTTCTGTGTTTTGGAGTTCTATATATGCCAATAATTAGAAATATCCGGGTTCGATATACCCGGGCTCGACTGCAGATGATGCTATATGCTTAACATTGTATATCACCGGTGGGATGAACTTACTTCTCCCAAAATTGCCCAACCTTTTGTCAACTTACTGATTCTTAAATTTCGCTAGATTAAAGGTATAATTAGAAAAAAGAACTAAACTTGGAGCTATTGTATAGAAACAGAGATTATAGCTACTCGTAGCTGTCGTAGACACATGGGGCGGTACCTATAAAACGTATTTAGAATCAATTTTGCGCTTGCAGAAACGTGCTGTTCGTACCATAACCTTCGCAAAGGCAACCGACCCTAGCCGGCCACTCTTTCAAGAACTGCGATTACCGGTATCAGTTGCATACAAACTAAAGATAGCTCAAATAATAAGCACAGTAATAAGAACTAATGATCCATTTCTTCTTGCACTGTTTAGATCGCCACTGAGACAAACAAGAGCCGCCACTAATAATAGAGTTAACCTACCGCCTTGTCACAACACTTACGGTCAAAGGCTATTAGAGTACAATGGTGCTCATATATGGAACGAGATTCCCGATGACATCAAACTCAAACATAATTTTTCGGCCTTACTGGAAACATTTTTCTTCTCTGTCCAGAGCTGTGGGACTAAATACCTTTGTGTTTGGACATTTTAGAATATGTTTGTTTTTCAGAATATGTATGCGCTTTACATATTTGCAACTCCGCAATTGTAGTATCTCACGTCTTTTTGTACATGTGTATTTGAATGTCTGCCATTTCTTGTGTGAATATCTTGTATTTGGACCTTTCACTAGCCGAGCTGCCTATGGGTCCAATCAGGTTTCGATGTATTGGTTTCACAAAATAAAACGATGATGATGAAACAAATTCTCGGTGGCTATTTGCTTCCAAAAGTGGCTAAATCTTGCTACAAAACAGCTAAATTGGCAACCCTGGGGGGGACGTGATTGCGAGTGAGCGCGCACCTCGCCCGAAGACGCCGAAAGTCTGTTACGATGAAAGTAAAGGCGCAGTAACTGTCTAACGCAAAGCGCATGTGCGTGGCCGCGTACTCTCCTCCCATCGTATGTTTTGGATGTGCTTCCCCTCGCCGCAGTGCGGATGGAGCAGGCATTCTTTTCCAACGTCGCAGATGCAACTCTCGTTGTTAAAGGCAACGAGCCTGTTTATATGCCTTCCAGCGTTGAGTGCGCTTGCAGCTTCTTAAGACATGGTGCGAGTCAACTTTATGCCACAGTATTTTGGAAAGCTTATTGGAATGTCTCAAACAGGCGTCCGGTCGAAATTAAGGCCCGACACAATACCGCTACCACAACAGTCAGTGCGTGGCACTTAGCGCGCGGTGCGCCGCCGCTTCGATTCGTATCGGCTCGTTTTTATTCTGCTGTTTTTACCCGAGACGTGCAATTTTCTCGCCGCGGATTGAGCCGCCCACTTATGACGCCGAACCCGGTTGGTGTCGCTAACTACACTTTCCAAACGTAAACACGACGCCGAGAGCTCTCGCTCCCCTTTTCCTTCTTTTTTCTTGTTTTCTCCCCACGCGCATTTCGTAATAACACACCAGGCGCTCCGCGTCCGTGAACGAGCAGCGCCGTTGTTTAGTCTGCGAGGAGGCAATTAGAGCCAGGAAGGAGGAGGGTGTCCGCCTGGCTGTTCGCGCATAATTAGAGTCGCCGCTGCCTTTTCTTCCACACAGAGCGCGGTCATCGTCTTGCACTCGTCTGACAAGTGCGTTCGCAGAGCGTCCGCGGGCGCCGGAATTTCTGGGGAAGACGCGCGTCTCGTGTTACGCGTGAAAGATCGGCCTCTGTCCGGTAGTTCGCATAATGGAGGCCCCAGGAGCGCTGATTCCGTAAGTACAAGCTTCTCTGTTCAAGTATACTCTGCTCACTTCTGCTGCCATGCTCTTGACCCCGTAGTTCATAAACGAGGTGTCCCCGTAGCTGCGGACGGAGTGCATGACGGTATGCAGTCCTCAGTGGACGGCTATTGTTTGGTTTAGTCGCTTTATCTTTAACGAGTGCGACAACTTCTAGACGGGCGCTTCTGCGTTCTCTATCGTCGGCACTCAGCTATTGCTCGAGACGTATCCATCGTCCTGTTATTGTAGTAAGAGGCGCGTTTTGCTGCTTGTCTTGGCTACCTCCTAACGCGCGTCCGTGCCTCTGTCGCATCGAGGTACCGCAGTGAAGTTCCGGGTTTGATGTGGAGAGTGTTGAATGTGTTCGATCTTTCGACGCGTTCCTCTACCGGTTGGACCACTTCAACTCCCCTCTGACGAAGAGCAGAACTGCGTCACCCTGGCTCCAACCTCGTGGCGGCCTCTTTTACTTCTGTTTCCGGTCCACTGTGTAGTCTCTGAAATGGGTAGCTTTTGAAATGGACTGCGGTAGAGATAGTGCGTAATTTGGCTCAGCACGGGCAGCGCCGTGCTCTAGCCAGCCCTTGCCTGGCATTGGGGTATCTCCTCCTCGAACGGATGAAAGTGCTTGCACTGCACGCACAGTTAGCTGTATCACACTATGGCGGGCTCGGCTTGTTGAGAGAGCCAACGTCCGCGCCTGGGGGTTCGTTCGATCCGACTTGGTCGCAGGCACAGTTGATGCAGGCCGCAGGAACGCGCTGTAACGCGCCGCGAAGGACGGCCTGGGTAAAAAATGCTTGGCGCACGTCTCCTGTCACAGTTGCACCGTGCAGGGCCGCAGCTTCAGTTAGGTTCCGTCCAGCGTACGCCGGCGCGACCATGGGGGGTGTCGCCCTCGACAGAAGTGAAGGGGCGGGCAGGCGCGCTTGACCACCGCACCTCGTTCTGAGCGCGTTCCGCAACGTCTGTCGGCCGTGTCCAATTTCGCGCCGAACGAGCCTCCACTCCCCTCTCTCACCCGACGTCGCTGCGTGGCCTTGAAGCACTTGCGTGCCGATGATTAATGAGGGCCGCGCGCCGATGTTTGATGCAGGAAGTAGGGCCGGGGCGTTCCTTGTATCTCGCCTCGATCGTGTTTACAACCTTCTGTGCGCTCGCCCTGCTGCGATGAGCGCGCGTATAGCAAAAAAAAAAAAAAAAAAAAAATGGTAGGGTTTTAACGTTGTTAAACCGAGTAGGACGCGCGGGAGCACTTGCGGCAACACCGCCTGAAAGGCAACCGCATGTAAGCTCTTACCATTTGCCGCTATCGGCAGCCGCGCGCGGGGAGAGTTGGGAGGGGGGTAGCGCGCAGACAGAGCAGCTACGCAAGACCTCCGCCGCTGGCGCTGCGTCAGAGGTCAAAGGTAGAGGCTTCGCAGATACCCCGGGTTTTTCAGCTTTGCAAGTAGCGCTTTCGCGCTAAAAAAAAAAAAAAAAAAAAAAAAAAGAAAGGAAGGAAGCCTGGGCGAGGTGGTGCCATCGCTTTTCCTCCACTTGCTGCCGTGGGTTTGACCGGAACTTTCTTTTTCACATATGCGCTTAATTTGCAACGGCAGTGTGGAAGAGACGTCTAACTTACACTGCACTCTAAGAAAAAAAGGTGTGATCTTAGTCTTTTTGGGGGGTAAAACACTTGTCGCTGAGCTGACACCTTTTTGGCGGTAAGGTTACGCTGTTTCTTGGAGACTAAGTATTTATGCTCTCGCACACAGAGTAATGTTACGCTCTAATAGCTTAAACTTGCACTGACATAAGAAGAGTAACTTTAAACCAATTAGGTATAACATTACGCCTTTCTAAAAGGGGTAAATGTTAGCCTGAAGAAAGCATAAACATATCCTAGCATGCAAGGTGCAAGTTTGCACCTTTAGCAGGTAAATTTATGATACGTCTAGAAGTGCAAAGTTACTTTGTCAAAGACTAAACTTATACCGTCATAAACAGAGCAAAGTTTGCACCCCTGTGGTGCAAGCTTATGCCCTTACATGATGGATAAAGTTACCCTTCTAGTGGTACAAAGTAATGCCCTACTGCAAAGGGTATCTATGCACTACTCAGTGGTGTATTTATACTGTCCACACGAGAGCATTATTACCCTTCTGTAGCGTAAACCTGCCCACTGAATGCAGGACTAAAGTTGACCCACATGGTAGAAACCCGAGTCTTTCTGGAAGTGCAGGCAGTGTCCAAATGTTGCGACGAATCTTTCATGTGAGATGGTCTGTGTCATTGTGTTCAGGTGCAGGTACTACTGCAGAATGTACACAAAGAATTCATAAACGAATTGGAGAAAGAAACATACCGTCATATTTATTTTGTCACATGCTACACCATATTACAGCAATGGCCCTGGCAGTCTTCTTCATACAGGTGGAGGCAGTATGTACCATGTATTTGACCTGCACAGAGAAGAAAACATATAATGAATTTTGCAACCACAAAGCACAGACGACGTGACCATGGACTTAGTTAATTCAAGTCTAAAAGTGTAAACCACACAAAAGGCAGGGATAAAGGGAGATGCATGAAAACAATTCCACAAGTGCAGGCTTCTGTTTATTAATGAGAACCAAAATCAGAAACAATATGCAGGAAAAACAAAACATGTCTTAAATGGCAGCTACTTAATCACTCACATATGCTGACATTATCACAAGCACACTGGCTTCTCAGGAAAAATCCAGAATATTGTGCCCAGCTGCACAGTCAGGCTGTAGGCATCCTGGATGCCAGACTAAGAAGAGGGTCATATCAAGAAACAGAAAAACATGTGCATGAAATGGAAACTACTAAAAGGTGATAAAATGAAATGCCGTTTAACAAACCCTTCTCTCCATTCTCGTGTGTTTAGTTCTCCATATCTAGAGTGGTTAAGGTTTCATACAGCCCTTGCTAACAATTTGTCTCTAGTCTCTGATGCCATTATATGTTTGTTGCCCATACAGTGAATTTTCTTCCTAAAAGGGAAGTGTAGGTGATTATCTGAGCATCAATGAGTGATACCTCCAACAGTAATTTTCCCTGCATATATTACCTGTGAATTCATTTCCGATTAGCAAACAGCAGGAAGCTTGTGTCTGTAATGGCATTTCTGGGTGCATTCCATTGTCACAGCCTTTTGATAAAGTTTAAATACCTGGTGAAAGGCCTACGCACAAAGGCTATGCACTATAAATTTTAGTGTACAGCTCCTGTA
This sequence comes from Amblyomma mixtum, assembly GCF_055824585.1. NCBI lineage: Eukaryota > Metazoa > Arthropoda > Arachnida > Ixodida > Ixodidae > Amblyomma > Amblyomma mixtum. Next base: position 142,694,220 of record NC_143014.1, on the reverse strand, counting down.
AAACAAGGAAAAGCTTTGGGCTAAACGTGAAATAATAGCAAGGGCAACTTACACATCTAAAGAGTTGTCTCCACTCATGAGATAACGTCATACCAAAAAAAATTATTTGGACCACATTATAATAAAGGTATCTTTTATTCACGTTCATAGCCTGTTTCATACTACACCTCTACATTATGCCTATGCAAAAAGCTTTTGTTATGGACTGGCCTTCACTGACAGACTACATTAACTACACAAGCAGCATAGAACAGTCTCCTTCTAAAGCACTATTTTTGCTTGAGGAAATTACAAATCTCGTCTTTTTATTTAGACAGTGCCGCTTCATCCAATGCTTGCAGCATATGCAGCAGCAGTAATTCCCATGAATTACATTTTGCCGGCACAATAGAATGTAACCTTTACACATCTTTTCAGATGCTCAGCATAATGAAATTGTAAACACTGACTGACAGCATGCAAGAATGGCTATTAAAACAGTTGCCTTCCACATCTGCTGTCACATGCAGGGCACGTGAGCTTAATTACATTTTAAGTTCACTCCGATGTGAAATAAAACTAATATGGGTTCATGTGAGTTATTGGAAATTATTCACATCAGTGAACAGCACCTTCCTACTCAAAAAGAAGTGTGAACACTGCAAAGAAGATTAACAGCCTCACGTAGCTGCATATCACATTAAGCTTCACATGCATAAACGGTGCTAGTCATATTAGCTTGGTAGCATGCCACCCTGCCAAGCATTACCATAACGGTGTGTCATTGTTTTCTGACGCCAGCAACATGAATTGTAGGCAGCACGTCTCAAACTAATTCAATATGAAATCTTTGCTTAAGGCCAGCCTACTTTTGCAGAAAAAAAACTGCACTTATACTTCATGCCATAAAAAGTGGTCACGATTATTCAAACCATTATTTAAAAATTCTTTCAGAACTAAGTCCTTGAAAACACTGAAAAGCTCTAAAATCTAATAGAATGGCTGTAGCTGTGCAACATAGAACACTATGTTCACGGATGGACATCAAGAGATGATGAACAATGTCCCACTTACATAAAAACATACATACCACACACATCTATTCCCGGCCACTTGTACGGTTTTGAAGAATCCAAGCTGAACTTCGGTGCTAGGAGTGACAATGGCTGTGCACCTTTGCATCCCTCCTTCTCCCAGGTGCACTGCAATAGAAGCGTCATTTATAGCATTAGTCTAATGGTTAGTGATAACTTATATGTTCATTAAACCACATAATGGCAGGCACACATGCTTAAAAAACGACAGGAATAGTTTGAAAATGAGAAACAACTTTTTATTCCAAATTTTATCCATTGCATCACTTGCACATATTTATAAGAGGCATAATTGATGCAATGCACTGGCACAAAAGCCTAGACAAACTTCTACAGCACAATGGCCTATTACCAGTGAATTGTCACTAAGTGCCTAACATAATTAACATATTTTCTAACAGCCACTGCAGAAAAAAGAAAGAACTATACTGTTACTGCTTAAGAGATTGACAGTATTCATTACAGAATTTTTTTTTCGTCGACAGATTGCCGCAGTGCAACCAAAATCCTTATTGTTCTAAACAGAAAAGCTTATCGACTAGCGTATTCTTCTATTCAACCTCTTACAGCGACATCAAACCTAACGTCTCACTCTTTCACAAGAGAATACAAGAGCACAAAAAGAGGTGACATAGACTGTACGCTTTTGTGAGCTAATGTTTGGCCACCAACTAGCCCCGACCTTTTCACTAGTAAAAAGAACTAAACAAGTCCACTTTTCTCTATTAGTTCGCAGCCTGAGTGAAGAGTCAGCTACATATCAACTTAACACCATTAGCACTCGCATCTTTCCATTTTAATGCAGTAAAACTGCTGCCATGATAAGTCACATTCTGGGTTAGCAAAAATATTGCAAGGTGTGAGCGAAAACGGCCCCATGCCAGGAAGCGCAGAGCACAAATGAGCTGCTAATTTCTTGCCTATGAATAAATAAATTTCACGTTTACTGTTTTATCGTCTGCTTGCTACTCCGTGGTAAAGAGAAAAAAAAATTGACGCTGTCCATTCGCAAAAAAAAGCGGCCTGGCAGAAGGAGTTGCCTTGTAGCGCTAAAATTTTAAAGGGATTACTGTCCAATAAGAACCACATACAGTGCTGCGGTAGATGTGAGCACTGCGCGCATTACGTGCCACAGAAGCGCGCACACTAATTTACTCGCCCCTTTCTGAACGGAGACTGCGGTTTGAACTTACCTTACTGAATGGTCGTGAGCAGGGACAAATACTTTGCGTTGAAGAGACGACCGGCAATGTTCTTTCGCACAGCAGACGAAGGATCAGAGCCTGCAGCGAAAGAAAGCATGAGAAAGACGCCTGCAGATTGCGCCGCTGCGATCGTGTGTTGTACACGATAGGCTCCCTCCGGCCGCACGCGACCGGCTCAAAACAAGAAATAGCAACAAGTAGCGGCTCGCGCGCACAATTCATGATAAAGCATCTTTACAGAATACACCATAATTTAATGGCAGGAAACAACCCGTATGACCAAACGAAAAGGTCACTTACTTGTAGGGTTGAAATTTGGCGCGAAGAATACGTACGATGAGCTGCGCCGCGACGACCTGGCGTGCGCTGTTTCTTCCAGGCGTTCACTCTTTCGCGAAGATGTCGCCCACTGCAGCATCACACATCGATGAAGCGTGCACGATGAAGTAATCGCTGAGCACAAGCGAACACGAACGCACACGGGCCACACAGCTCAAAATGAGGAATGCGCGCCCTGACTCGCACGCACGACACCCTGCAACAACTACGACGAGCGTCACGTGTAAGCAGCGGCTTCGTCTTCGACTCTAGGGGAGGAAATAGCCAATCCAAATAGACAGGCACGTGACCGAAAAAGAGAAGGAAAAAACTACAAGCCACTGCCATTGCTTTGCGCCTTCTTTTGTTCGGCGAGGCGACGCGCTTCCCCTCTTTCCCTTTTCTCCGCTGACTGAGGGAACCAGTGCTCCAAGGTCATGCCGCCCGCGTGCGGGGCAACAGCCTTCGGAGCTTGCAATGTGCGGGTTCGCTTCTTTTTGCGTGCGCCGCTCTGTCCATGTGGTACTAATTTTTCCGCGCTCTTTGCGTGCTCACAGCTCTTGTGTTCTCGGGTACAACGAGCGCCTTGCAGTATGCGTTTGAAATATTTAGTGCAGCCGGCTGTTGCGCAGATGCTGCCGTAAATCTACGATGTATGCAAAACAATAGTTTTCAGAGTAGTGGAACGTACGTTCTCGTCAGCTCTCATTTACTGCCGCACGAGGAAGGCACTGCGAAATAAATATCAATAAACTGCCCTTCCTGCACTTCTGAGTCATTCATAGAACTATCTAAAAAAGCGATGTAAATGCTAGAGAATTACTGATTCCACGTCAGATACAATAATAGTTTGCAATACTGGTATGACATTTCAGCTTTCTTTTTGCTTATGAGGCCGCACGTGTTAGGAGAATTCGAAAAAAGCAAAAAACCAGCTCTGGTTCAAAAACGCGAAATAGATACAGCTATAGAAATATGGATTTATTAAAGCCGCACCGAGTAGAAAGAAGTTTCAGGCAAACAAAGGGGGGGGGGGGGGATTCACGAGATTTGAACTTTTGAAGAATTGGCGTAGAAGAGGGTTTCAAGCGGCAGTCGACCACTGCTGATGCAGCAGTTCTCACCTCTCATCGTTCCAGTGTTCGCGAAGTTCTCAAAATATCTTCAAAATGGGTCAACAGAGCAGAAATGGAGCACTGCCAGCGCTATGCCAGCAAGCACCCGTTAAGACGCTTCAACCGACTAGTTATTCGGGCGATTCCGTCTATTATACGCGCTTTCATTTTATTCAATATAGGCAGTTGCCACCGCTGAATTTATGCTTTTGTTAAAGATTGGTTCGTCAGTGCGATACAATGTGTCCTTTAGCTCAGTTTTATTTGTGCGTACAAGACAAAAGTCTCAGTCATCCGAAGCAACTTACGATGATGAAGGAAAACCTGCCAGTTTATACGCCGTAGTTTCATTTATTTTCGAGCTTGGGTCTTCGGGCTGCGTCTATCTAGTGCAATGTACTGTTTAGTGCTTATCATTAACCTCTAAAAGAAAGAGTTATTTCCTGACGCATGAACCATTTCATAAGAATTCACAATGCACTGCCGCAATATAAGCGCCTTGATTACTGTTTCCTCTGGCACCCGGTTTGTTGCGGAATTCGATGCTTCCATAGCACCACAGTTCGAAAAAAAAATTGGAGGCAGTCAACTTCATTTCTGACTATCAGTACTACTTGACTGCATTAAAGCTGCGCGGAACAACCTAAAAGCTAAAAGTTACGTACACGTACACTGAGTTTAAGCTAATTTCTGCTCTTGTAGGCGGGTAGCACAATTTCATACGCAAGAGAAGTTCGAATAGACTTAAATCGCGTTAGTCGCCTCGCTCCCTGTTTATAAATTTAATATAAGCTGAAATTGAACTGCTTCAATGTGGAACACTTGTATGCGCCAAAACATGATCAGGAAATGCAGCTATCTCGAAAACTGATTACTATGGGCTTCGCTATCTTGTGCCGAGAGAAAGGATCCCTAGATTTCTTGAAAAGGAAACGTAGAAATGTCTTTTACGCTGCGTTGAGGAGTTTACGAGCAGATGTACAAATGCTGGTGATCTAATAGTAGACCAGCAAAAGTGCGACTCTGAGGCCTGGCTCGTGTCTTGGTAAAAGGGCTCTAAACAAAAAAGTACCTATATATATGGAATGTTCAGGCCACGTTCACAACTCAGTTCAGATGCAGAATTATTCCTTCCCTAGTTTCTTGCATTTTTGTTTTTCAGCGTTGTCAATATTAGTGGTGAAGATCACGCATTTATCAGCGAGTAGGGCTCTTTTTGGTTGTTGAAATGGAGCAGAAATATGAGAGTGCAATTTATTCGGGATTTGCGTTACACTGCATCTTCAGCTAACATAAAATTACTGCGTCAACAATCTCGCTCGTTCGTCCGATTTTGATTTATTAACTTGTATGCATGTTAACCTGAACCCTTTCTGTTATTCGTCTGTTATTTGCTCAGGAACATGTGCCACAACGAGGGGTTATTCGAAAAGCAGTGCACGTTATTCGAAATTGTACGGAGGGAATTTAAGCGCCCTGGCGTTTATCGTACGCTATTAGAACATGAAGAACAGCGCTGACTAATAGAGCTTACGCTGGCTGTGAAGCAAAACTGTTCCTTTTAAAGCTTTTATTACCGCTTTAATAAAAGCTTAACCACAAGCCGAAATTATAAGTGCAATAATTTTCATGCCTCTGGTGTGTTGAAGCGCTAAACTGTTGATTTGGTTCAGAGCTGCGATTGGTCAAAGGAGTAACACAGCACCGATCATGCCGTCTGTCTTTGCTGACTTACTTCTTTTTTAAAATGATATCCAATCATGAGTATGAGAGCACATGCACCGAATATTAGTGATTATTTTGGTCGTTAGCAACCAAGAGCATGTTTGCATGCGTGATGGTTGTCGTGGCCGATCGCGGCCAATGCACCTTTTTTCAGTAACGTTCTGTGCATCCGCCAAGCCGCCTCGTCCGCCATTATTGCCGACCATGTCAGGCGGAGATGGGCAGAAGATCGCTGTACGCGTTCTTCGAAGAAATAGCTTCTGGTCCCTTGAAGAAGCGAGGAGGCGCGGTCAGTTTCGCCAGCGCGGATGAAAGGATCAATGCAGTGGGGGAGCGTGAGCCAGAGTAGCTCTTAACTATTGTCCTCAAAATAACCCCGCCACCCCGCTTTCCGGAGAGGGCCGTCTTCGAGAGGGGAGGCGGTGAGGGCTGCATACTTTGCTGTACATGTCTTCGCGCAGAGGGAACACAGCTGGTTTGAAGAGTAAAAAAGGGGGTAAGTTTTCTGAAAGAGACTAACGGCCTCCGCCACCTCCACACGGGTGTAACGATGCACTCTGCAAAGTGCATCGTTAGTCCATGCGCCTTCAGATAGCATAAGTCGTGAAGATGCACCCTTCTTACACCTTTTTTTCTTAGAGTGTGATCGCCATTTCCAGATAACATGGAGTTGTTCGTCCGTTTGTTTTCTTAGCCTGCCGCGGATTCGAGGTATTCATTGAGTGAAAGAGCGCGCGGTGAAGCAACCCATTCCACAAACGCCAATCCTCTGGCCCGTTTACTTTCGCAACCGATCTGTGGTCGACGAACTGAGCCGCTACCGCAACACCGCGATACACGCGGAAGCACGTCGAAACTTCTGGCCTCGGTGGCTGAATGGCTGAGACATCTGTTGCTGAGTGCGACGTCAGTGCACGTTACGACGCTTGGTAGAAACTGGGGTGGCACTGCCCGCTACGGCGTCTCTCACAAGCCCAGGTGCTGCTTTGGGACGTTGAACCCCGCATGCCGCACCAGCTGCCATACACGTGCGTTGTCTTCGCTTTTTTTTCAGCATTCCGACGCATGGCGGGCCTGTGGAACCTTTCGGCCCATAAAATCCGCTGCAAGGCGTAGCGTAACGGAACGAATAGTCGTGCCCATATTTCAACTGCGAACAGTTTTGCTTTTAACGTTTCTGTTGTCCCTGACACAGCGAAAGAAGCTTGGCCCGCCTCTGCCTTACTCGGCACGTCTCAGTTCCAGCCAGCGCTTCCAGCAGGCAAAGCATCGCCGGGTGGCGCTGCTGCGCCTGATGTGCAGCGCCATCTATGGGAGAAAAGTAAAAACTGGGGCGCTGCTCGCGCTGCTCGCGCTGCTTTCACCACGCTACACCACGCTTCTTTGCACGCACGCCCTCTTGCACGTGCACGCGCCCGCGCTGTCGCGATCGTTCAGATTGACGCGCAGTTCCGCAGTGCAAACTTAATTAGGGGGGGGGGGGGGGGACTGATTAGTCGCGTCTGCTGTGCCCTTGGGGGTACAGACCGCTGTGTCGTGCCCTTGAAGGTGCAGATCGCTTGCGATCAGCCGATTACGTAGAGAAAGTACGCGCTGCGCGCAACTGCCGCAAACATGATAAACGTAAGGAAGTGCGCTGAAAGACTTCAAAAAGCAGTATCTAGTGTGGAAAAATGTGACTTAAGTACAAATAACGAAAGTTTCCGGCTTCGTTCGTGCCTTAGCAACTCTTGTTCTTTCATCACGATAGCTTCCTAAAATTGGGTTTACTCGTGCACCGACTGCTGCGTTGCGGTTGAAGGGAATCGAGCTTATGGAGTGCACTTTAGCGAACGATAAACTCAGTCCCCAGTGTGCTGTGTCGTGCAGTTTTCCCGCGCCGGCGTGCGAAACAAATGCGTGTTTCACGAGTGCAGCTAGATGCCAAACTGCCGCCGAGCGTTTTGCTGGGTAAGTGGCTCTGTGCCCTGCAGCATAGGTGATTTGTTATACGCTGTAACGAGCTTCCGGCAGTTCGGCGGAAGTAGCGCTCAACGACTATAGAGGGTGCCCACTCGATAGCTACGTCATAGCCTTCACTTCTCAACACGGGGGTGCTTTATATATTATACGTATACATGGCCTTTCCCAGGCTGTCCATACGTCAGTAATCGCTATAACGGTCTCTGCTCTGTACCCTAGGCCGATACGCTCACTGAGTGTTCATGCGCGCACATTTATTGGCCTCTTCAGCTCAGGGCTGGCGTACTCGCTCTTTTTTTTTTTTTGCACGCAAACCTGCGCCCCCTCCTCCCCCCTCCCCCTCCCCCCCTCGGCTGCCGCCTGCATTGCAGCAATCAGCCGCGGGACTCGCCTCGTACACCATCCCCCGCCACTGTCGACGCGACGAGTGATAGCGCGCAGGCACGGCTCGGGTGGTGACGCGAATAGAAGGACGCAAGAAAGGCTTCCGTTTTGCATGCGGGGTGGCCCTCGGGCGAATTGGTCTCAATGCCTTCCCATTATCCCTCGTCTGCATGAGCGCAGTGCTTCTGCGCGTGCCGTCATCTCGTTTGGTTTGGGCCCCCACCAAGGTTTCCGCTTGGGTCGCGTGTGCGTATGCGCGGCTTCGCCCGTCGGCATCATTCGTCATTGTCACCGGCCGGCGCCCGGAGGAATGTGCCTGCAGCCGTCCGCTCATTAGGCCGGCGTTACGTGGCTCTGATTTCCCTTTGGCTCATTCCGTGCGCCCTCTAGCGATTTCCCTGCCTCCGACGTGGTTGTGAAAGCGAGGAGGCTCATCTGCTGCGCTCCGCTGCCCTGCCGGGTTTCAGTATACCGTTGACAACCATGGCTGCACGCTTGGACTTACGTGTCGTGCTTTGCGAGGCCATGAGAATGGCAAGGGCAGGCTAAATTTTGGCGTTCGACGATGGAAACGCACGTTCGCGCCGCTACGCGTTTGTTTTAAAAGCTATAGTGCGAAGCGCTCACCGCAGATGGCAAAAAAACAGAGTCGGTGATGAAGAGAATCTGACCGTCTCATATGCCATGGCGGTTCAAATATTTGCTATACATAGCGCCTTGGCAAGCTTTGCGTATACAAGAAATATTGCAGGTTGGACATTATGGAACACAAGAGAGGTATCTCAAAAAACGTAGACACTCAAAATTCGTTTTAATGCGTAGTAAAGCGCAGGGCCATGGTCGCTCGATCTGTCCGGCGGCCGTGGCAGAGCTTACATCCACGAGACACATCCTAAATCGGGCTGCAGGGTTCGTGGTCTTGAGAAACGGAGGAACAGTGCGCGAACACGGGGCGTAGGCGAAATGAACACGCGGGCTTCCAATGAAATATTGGTTGCCGTAGCTGTGTCTCGTATCTCTACGCTGCTTCATATTCTGGCAAGGCTTATTCGCTTCGACTTATTGCAACGAAAATTTCTCGCTTCAAGGAAAGCAGGAAGGAAAAAAAAGAAAGTCCGCTTTAGCAGCGCAGCTTTAAACCGTGAGAGCTCAGAAAACCAACGGGGACGCTTTGCCGGCTACGCTTTTATGAATATTTCTAGGAGCGCACAAGTATACGGGTCAACATAGAAGTATCTGCTAGGTTTCAAACGTTGCAGATGCCAAGGTATTTCACTGGCCGGGTCGAGCGTTGCCGAACTGTGCACGTCGGGAGCACAAAGAGGCCAGCGCGAAAGGGGAAACCGTGCTGACCCGCGTATTGTACTACGGTCGCGGCCGACACCTCGGCGCCCGTTTGATTTACGGGAGCCGCGTTAGGTCTCGCGTTCCGGGCGCGGCAGACGGCGGCATCGCTTATCCGGAGGAGCGGATCGTGTTCGGCGCCGCACCGTGGTCCGCGTTTCAGCGACGACGCGACGGATTCGATGACGCCGGCGACAACGGCCGAGGAGCGAGGCGCAGCGCTCGCCGACGTTAGCACGCGCGCGCGTCTTCCCGCGTCGAGTTCGGCCAGTTGTGTATCGAAGCATGCTGTTTTGTAAGCATTGGTCATTGAATAAGTCGAGCCGTGAAGATAGTATCTACCACCGATTTAAAAGACGCTTGATTGGAGCGATAAGGCGTTGGTTTGGACTATAGCTAGTGCGTGTTCCGAAATTTTAGCGCGATATACCAGTGGCAGTACTAAAAGAGGCCCCCCCCCCCCCCCCCTTCCGTTAGCCTTTGCAGATTCTCCCGAACGTCCGTTTTCGGGCTCTCTAAGAGCGAGACGTAATTTTTGACG